>NC_065513.1:9723233-9732100 GCF_006386435.1 Epinephelus moara
CAGCTAACAGCAGCAGCAAAGCTAACATCAGGACGTCATCTGTTAAAAGCCTCCCGTTGTCGGATACAACATGAAACTACTCCAGTTAGCTCAATCATTGTGAACAATTGTATTGAATAGCCAAATCCGATGCAACTGACATAAATCTGAGTCGGGTAGTAAAGGGTTACTGGATTCGACCAAAATTATGACAAAATAACATTAAAATCATCATCCAGCTCTGTGACCACGCAGTGCTGAAACAAGCTGAGCATTTGTTAAGATAGCAAAAAGCCCAGTCAAATCACCAGAGTAAGCTCCTGTGGGCAGGCAAGATGTCTGAATCAGTAAGCCTTGAGCCATATGGCCGAGTGTGTAGCATTCATGGAAATGAGAGACTATCAAACATTTACCCAAGTCCCACTTACCATAATTTACATGTTTCTGTAATGCTCAAGGGTGTATGAAAAGCCTGTGTTTAATTGTACGTTAATAAAGGCAACAATCCTCTGTTATTCTCTCTTACTCTCAAACCCTTAATTGCCCGGGCTGTATTTGTAGTAGAGTAGCTCGCCAGGGCTGACCTTAGCTTAAACACCTCCATTGACTGGCTGACCCCTCATCTTCACCGCTGATGATCCGCAGTGACCCTGGCCTAAAAAATCCATTAGTACTGTGGAGTAGGCTTTACTTTCTTTGCTGCTGCCCATGACAAGTGCTGCTTTTCCACAATAGCCTTCATGGTTGGTGTGGTAGTGTGGGTGTAAGTGCAATTCCAATTTAATGCCAAGTCTTTAGTCCTTGCAGATTCCACCCATCACCCTTTGTATTATAGTTAGCTTTGTGTTTTACCATCTTTCTTTGGTTTCTTTATCCATGTTTCCGGCTTAAAATCAATAGTGTGTGTGTGAAAGTATTTATGTGTGTTAAGTGCTTGTGGATATGTGCTAGGAGCACTCATGGATAATTGAAAATGTGTATATGTGTAATTGCAGTTAGCAGTTTGCCCGGCACTAAAAGTAAATTGAAGATCGATATTTTCTCAACCACCATTTCCAGAAGGTCACAAACCTTAATAGCTAACTAGGCTTGTGAAACAGGCTTTAGTTTCTTTGCATCACATTAGGCTTCACGTGGTGTCAATCGAAAGAACCAACACAAAGTTTTTGTCTCACTAATGAGGGAAAGGATTATTTTCTTTTTTTTCCTTTCGTATTGCAGCAGTTCACTGCATGTCGTTACCAATGTACCCCCAGACAGCTGATAATAATACTGTGTGGCTGTAATCATCTCAATAAGCATAATTTCTTTTAATTATATATCACAACATGGTGTGCTACAAATCACATACTAAGTAAATTGCAAGGAACTATTTAATGTGGCATCCAACAGAGAAAAATGCTATATTACTGCCAATTTTGTTGGCTGTAGGTGTTCGGAGATTCAGATACTTTTAGGGCAGGAAAAGAGGAGCTATTCCGAGAGTGTTCCAGTGCTGAAAAAAAGATAGCATTGCTGAATAAATTGAGCTGCTGTAGCTTCTTTCATACATACTAAGCTCTGTTCACCTCCGGGAGCAGGGGAGAGACTGTGTTTAAGCCAGCAGTATGTGTTTTATCTGTGTGGCTTACCTTGTTTGTCAGTATCTCTCAGTATAATTAGAGTGAATGATGTGTGTTTGTACAATGTGCAAGCATGCATGATAGTGACCAAAACATTTCCAAAGCTAAAATCACTTTATATTAGAAGAAGCGGATAAACAGGACGCCTTTTTGGACCTCACATTATAACTCGCTGGACACCACATCAGCATGTTGACAGCATTTTACAGTCTATGAAGGTTGTGATTTCTTTCTAAAGGTCACTGAGATTAACATCGGAGCACTGCAGTGTTTGGCTTTGTTGATATGTGACAAGTGAACACAAGCATGGCATCTGCACAGCAACCGTGTTAATGAAAAGTTATTTCCTTCTTCTCTCAATAGGTTCCCACACCAGCTAGCACCTCCTTTGGAGACTTGGTGGTCAGGACATTCAGACAAGTATTTGAGCTAAACTCAAACCAAAAACTAAACTAAAAAATGACCCTTAAAAGACAAGGGGCTGTATTGGGGACGGCGTGTCGCTTCATGTACCAGTCAGATGATTAAATATGAAATGTGATCCAGGGAGTTCTGTTAGACTGATACATACATGATTTTGAAGGCTTATCAGAGACCAAAACACTGCACAGCTGTTTAAAGCTCCAGTGTGTAGGACTTAGGGAGATATATGGGCAGAAATACAATATAATATAATAATAAGGTTTTTTTTAGTGTATAATTACCGGAAATTTAGAATTGTGCTTTTGTTACCTCAGAATTATACGTTTATATCTGCATAGGAAGCAGGTTCTCAACTACCCAGATTGCCATATTGCACTGCTATGCTTCTATAGTCGCCTGGAACAGACAAACCAAATACTGGCTCCAAATAGGGTCAGTCACGATTTTGCATTTTATGTGTCGGCCAAAGTAGTTAGCAGCCCTTCCACGACAAGATGTTTGGAAAAACATTTATTTCTTTATGGTGAAACTGCTTTATTCAGTGCTCTTACCAGTTTAAATAAGGAGTTCGTTAGTTTTGGAGGGGAAGAGACCTCTGCAGACGATTCTGCTCCTGGTAAAAACCACCTGAACAATGAACATGGAATTCTAAACTGGATAAGTTTCACCTGGCTGCAATCTGCAATCCTCACAGTTTGATACCACTAAATCCCCTAAATCTTACACACTCTTCCTTTAAAATGCTTTGACAAGGTAGTAAAGTTAGTAAAAAAGTACTTTTTTCTAAATAATGCTGCATTTTTACTTGCCAGAGGCTCTGCATCAAAACCCCCACTGGACCAACAGAAATGAAGATTAGTACCTTCACAACATCCAAAGAGTTTATACAATATGGTGTTTCCTTATAAATTAAACTACCTAATATACAACTACATTTTCATGTTACATTGTTAGCACTTTATCTGGAGTAGAGGATCTGAATACTTCCTCTACCTCTACTTCATGTCTGTGTGCAGGTCTCAGGACCTGGCATAGCATCTCAGCTGCTTGACATGCCAGTTGTGTATATTTGTACATAATTCATTGTTGTAGACTTGGCTTTTGCTCTGTACACTATTTACTGGACTGCACCACCTCACCACAGTGTATTGTACGGTTTCCCTCTACATGTGAAATGTGTAACGGAGTGGAAAGACCACTTCTATGCAATACAGAACATCTGTACACATTGTAACCTTTAATCTCTGAGTTAAAAGACAATCGGTAATGTGAAAAAAGCTAATCGCAAACCACCAACTACACAATAAAATGGAGGAAAGGGGGATGAAGTACATTTCTTCCTTGATTTAACAGCAAACAACCTGCTGCAAGACATCTGCAGGGAGTCAACTCTGCCTTTAAGGATCATCAGTGCTGATGTGATCTTTTTCAACGTGTGAGAGAATCACCGATCTGAGGATTTGGAGGAAAAACAGAACAGCAGATTGCTGGCTCCAACAGTGTGAGTTACATTCCAGGAGTGCTCATAACTCTATCCTGCCGCCTGCATCTTCATAACCGAAGCTTCAAAGCATTAGCAAAACAAATCAGACCAAATGTCTGAATGTTTTCCTTTGACGTAAACACATAATAAGAAGCTTGTGCTTTTGCATTCACATTGGAAAACATACTAACGACATGCTGAGAGCACCTCTGCTAATGACATGGTCTCACTCTGTGTTGTTGTTTTGCAAATCATTCAATATAATCATGATTCACACTAACTAAGCCAAACGGTTATCTGCTACTGCACTTACTAAAAAAAACTGGAATACTTACATACAATAAAATCCCCCAAACACATGGAATACATACATGAAAAAACACACCATTATACCAGAGGTACAAATGGGAGACGACATGCTGCAGTTACAGATTGTGTCTTTAAGTATTCTAATGTTATGGAAAAATAATAAAATCTAAATACCAAATCAGATTGTTTTAATCTTTTACCCCTCAAGACATCCCACACATGGGTCCTCAGGACTGCATTTTGCACAAGTTCATTTGGCACTGACCCTTCATAAAATTGCAGCCTGCATCATTAAGAGGAGGCACTTAACACAGAGCACTTTGATGTAGTGATAATGTAATTGCTAATTTAATTTAATTGTCTCTGTACATGCAGTTAGTTAATTGCAGCTGGACCATTTGCGTGATAAGCTCCATGGGGCTACAGAAAACATCAGCCATAAAAAGCATAAAAGCTATTAACAGCAGTAAACAGGTTTCCATCAGCGCCATTACACAATACAATCAATAAACTGGGAAAATGCAACACATAGAAGCTTATGACGGGCATTTAGACGGGCTTTGGATTTAAGATGTTGGCTATTTTTTATAGCAAAACAAAATATTCACACGTGGAGGAAAAAAATCCAATGAAACAGCATTTACACACAGACCATGGACACTTTCGACTGAACTTGGATACCATTTAAAACAATAAAAACAGGGGGCATCATCAGTGTGTCCGATTGGAATACTTTGCAAGGAACTGAATCAACCTTTAAACAGTCAGAGTCTGCTTGCAGGTTCCCAGTCAGTTACAACAGTAACAGAGTGAGTTGTGTATAAGACGAGGACGGTGTGCTGGCATTGCTCTACAGTTGTAGGGTCTGTGAATCAAAACCCATCCAGCATGCTATCACAGCACTCAGATGTGCCAATCAATTGGACGAGGAACGAGCAACCCCTATTTTGTATTTTGAGTTTCATAGCGTAGGAGATGCTGAGAGATGTAAAGTGCATACAGTCTCTTTCAAAATGCACCACATTGGTACAACACCGCAAATTGACATTCTTTCCCTTCAACAACAGAACCATGTGGTTACGTTTAGCCAACAAACACGTGATTGGGTTCAGGCAACAAAAGCTTGAGGTTTGGTTTAGGAAAAAGAAACAAGATTTGCCTTTACAATCATATGGGAAGCGAACATTGGCCTCCCATGTGAAAGTGGTGGTGATGGCTGATGAATCCATCCACCATCCCTTTAGCACACCCTACTCATATCTTCACCCCCTTAACTTATGTTGTTGTCCGGCCGTGTTTCCCCCTGACGCCGCTAGGCACCCTTACGCAATAATGGCAACCGGCCGCTTATCACGCCAACGTGAAAAGACGGTTCATTTCATTGGTGTCTGACGCCAGACGTCACTGCCCAAGCGCCAGCATTCGATGACTTCTAATTGAGACCAGGTTGTGGAAAAGGACAGGCTGGGGGTATGGTTAGCTTGTGCTCAGGTTAAGGTGAATCAAATTGATGGTTCCCAAACTTAAATACAACACTAGCCATCACAGAGTGAAGCGAGACCCGCTAATTATTTGAGTAAGGGGATAATGGCACACATTTTAAGATTGTCTCTCCTGGGAGGCATTCATTGTGTTGCACTCAATTGTAAACACCTGAAGTGCCAGAAATGGTTGTGTAGACGAGGAAAAATGTTGAGCTTCTTCTCTAACCTCTGCACACCTGGCCAATCGGGGAATTAAGTGTGTGTGAAAGTCGGGTTGTTGGTTTTGGTTTACAGAAGTTATCAGACACAGCTCTGCCTCTCACCTCCCCCATTTCACCGTCTGACAAGCACTTCCATAGCAGTACATATAGGCCACTTGAAAATGGCCCCTGATTTTCAGATCCACCAGCACAACCTTTACTGAAACTGCGAGGGTGATATTACCAATTAGGCTTTTTCCTCAGTCAGTGGTCAAAATGGAAAATAGGGCAGAGGAGACGGAGCCAGTGAGCAGCTAAGAACCCAGACTGAGATGATGAAAGGGAGTGCTGAGGTCAGTCAGACTTAATATAATGCCTCATCTTTTCAGACAGCTGACATGTTTGACGGACAGTGAGGAAAATTACCCTGCAGCAACAAACAGAGACCCCACGTTTGCCCAGATGAGTGTAGCAGTAGCCTGGGGTCACCCAGAGTTCGTCTCCACTCTCCGCAGCTATTTTGCTTGCGTGACTTAAACTGCTCGGCCACATATACATGCCAATTGGTTTGAAGCTGTGCGGGTATTTCATTTGAGCATTACTGAAAGAAATATTATTTGGAAGACTGATTCACTGAGTGTATTGATCTTTTCAAAAAGAAGAAGACACTGCATTCTGCCATACTGCTCTAAAACTCAAAGCCTTCGCTAAATGGAGACATCAATGCTTGTGTCTTTGCCGTAGATATAAATCTATGGAAGTATATTTCTGCATCAGTTCATTTATTTAACCTCTGATAGGTCAAAATTTCACCTTGTCCAACAGTAGGGACTGCATTCCTGACTCCCTTATTCCAGTTACAGTGGCCAGAGATGCTTGCTATTAAAACAAAAGTACATACTGAACTAAACTTTACTTATTCTGGTAAAAAAAAAACTTTAGGAACTATTCACAATTTAACAAAGGAACAAGGCTCTTTATTATAGGTGTCATATTGCAGAGTGAAATGTTGTAGCAGCTCTGGTTCACTGGGGGGCATTAATTGACTGCCAATCTACCTGCCTTCTTGAAGTTTCTTCACAAAACATCATAAAAATACATTAATTCCTGCTGCCATTTGTTCCTCTCCGTATGGAGCAGAAGATAATTACTACTGTGTCATTACTGCACTGTTGGCGGAACACTGGGAATTAACTTTATATAACTCATCTCTTTACTTTCAAACAGCTTCATTTATTTAGTATTCCTCTCAGCTACTGCGGTGACTTGCGATTATGGAAACGTCAGACAACTTTGTGCTCTCGGTTTCTGTCTACTCAAAAACATTATAAATAATGTCGCTATAAATAAAGAAATCTAAGTATCTATTCCTTTTTATTTTGTAGATATTCAACAGGCTCAGTTTGCAGGCAAGTGACATTTCAAAACCTGAACGGATGATCTCCCTGCAGTGTGACTGCTGCATTCAGAATTGATTGTGCAGATGCATTAATCCAGCAGCTCTCAGTCCTCGTACTTGAGTACACATCCAAGCTGGTTTTTGTCCCACTAAATAACATTCATCTAAAATCCCAGATGTTAAGTCAGTTCCTGACGTGACAGCAAGAAAACCAGATGGGCTGCGATACCTAAGAATTAAGACTGAGAACCACAGCATTATCGATACTGCCAAAAAAACACACATTGGAATTGATTATATTTTGTATGTCCTGTTGACACAAACATGAGCAAATGAAAGATGACAAAACCTTAAACCTGTATTAATTCAGCTTCACCACATTGGGGCAGTGGAACAAGCTGTACACATAACACTGACATATTCTCATCTAAAAAAGTTAATATGGTTAGCCTATTACAAAAGAGTTGCCTACACAAACACAGCTGCTAAATGCTAAACTATTGTCACAGGCTACTTGCTCAAGCCAGTTGCCAGAGTAAACGTTGGCATTGTACGTTTCAGCGAACCACAGATATGTTACATTTGTATGTTATTATGTAGCGGTTAAGTTGAAACTTATCGTTTCTTCCCTTAAAACAATGCTGTGGTTAACATGTGGTTATGTTTAGACACAAAAACCACTTGGTAAGGGTTAGGAAAAGACCATGTTTTGGCTTAAAATACCTGCTTGGGGTGGCACAGTCTGGGCTGGAAATACCACTAATGTCACTAAAAACCAAACAGTTTTGTTGCATGTGGGTCCTGAACAGTGTTCTGCAGTTCGGCAGCCATCTCACATGGGTGACATGCCAATCAACCATCCCCTTCATCAACTTTAGAAACATTGAAATGATACTCGTAAAACATACAAATGTAGCATATCCGTAGTTTGAAGAAACCTACAATGCCAACATTTATTGGACTGGGCTGAGTTGCGAACTTTGTCTGCTGTTTGGAGCTGGGCAGGTAGTGTTAAGTAGGTTTATAAGAGCTGATGAAGGCAGTGAGACTCAACCAAAACATCAAAGTTCTGGGCCAGTTATAAAAAGAAACCAAACAAACAAACAAACAAAAAAAAAACAGCTGAAAGGTGCTAAAACGCTCCGTAGAGCTGAGGGGAAATGCAGATTTGGGTGAAAAATCTTAGTGTATTTGTAACTCCCCTAACATTACAAATTTGATCCATTTTTAGTATAAAGATACTGATTACATGCTTTTGGATGAGGTAAAGTCAGAAAAAATGATTTACAAGTTTTTAATCCGTGCAGTGTTGGCACCAGGCTCCAGTGCCAGTAGACCCCAAACAAAACCGCTTAATGTATTTTGATTAAAGTTGTTGGAATCATACACAGAACTGTGTCACAGGACTACCTTCAAGTTCACACGGAAATTTTCACAATTAACTTGGAAGAAAGCCATCCACAGACTTGCTGTATCCACTTGAGATAATGAGTTGTGTGTGCTTGGCTGCATCTGGGGAATTTTACACGTCCCTGTTTTTAATTGAAATGCTCTCCACTCTGCAATCTCTATACCCAAGGGATGTCTTTTTGCAGGATAATATCCCAAAAAGTCTCACCCGTTTCAAAGAAATGCCAGGAAAGGCTTATTGAGGGTGCAGGCCAACCAGACTGAATGTTTATATCTTCTCTCATCCTTTATTCAAGGTTATGGGGAGAAAGACATTAAGACATTATGACAAATATCCAGGGCCGTAACCAGGGTTATGAAACTAGTGAGGTACAAACCATGCGAGCGCGCAAAGCACACGAGCAAAAAAATTTTGAGCACTTATTTATGAATAAAAAGTAAAATAAATAGTGTTTTAAACTGTGCAATTACACAAATACACAATCACATAATGTTGTTGACTGGATTCTTTATTTTTTCTTACTTTTGGCACTCTCAGATATAGATATATAGGCTATT
>NC_065513.1:9732698-9878093 GCF_006386435.1 Epinephelus moara
GTTAATATAATTTGTGATCTTTCTATGAATTAGATTTTCATATTTTTTTGTAAAATGTATATTTTTATAAAAAATCCCAGGAAATAGTAACCGAGGTATTTACCTCGGGTACCTCATAGCTAGTTACGGCCATGCAAATATCATATAAAATAAAACATAGAGGGTTTTCATGGGATAGAGTGGACACAATCCGAGGTCCCTGTGATGTGTTGAACCATCTTGTGCTGGCAAAGCAGTTATAGACGCAGAGAAGGCAGATATATTAAAACAGAAATGGGGCTAACCTTTTCCTTATTTAGTATCAGCTTTGGTGTCACTATCTATGCAATGTTTATTCACACTAACACTAATTTCCAGTCCTGAAAGCTGTGAATATCACATGGTAGCAAGTCATTTTATTGAAGCTGTTGTGTGAATGAGAAGAATATCAACAGGGAAATACAGGGTAACATAATAATGTGAAGGAGTACAAACAGCCTGGTTTATTAACTGAAATCTATCACTCTGCATACGCCACTCCTCTAACAGGAATTTAGATTTTTTTTTTAATCTCGTCATAACTCTATAAGTCTCTTGGGCACATTTCACACTGGCATTTGAAGAGTTAAATATGCAATAAGTAATTTATGAGTTATCGATCTGCATCAGCAAAGGAGGAAATGCAGCATTGACGGGTCTCTGGCACAGCTTACAGTGGCTTTTAATTACCATAAATAAATTCACATTTTTACAAAAGCACAAACAAGCTAATTAATTAGGACAGAGCTCTAACAATGTAACATCTAGTTATGAATTTAACACGTATTCAAAGTAACAGTGTGTAGTAATAACTTATATTTGAGCAGTGTATGTTGGGTGGTAAATGACTACTGAAAGGCTGAAATCTGAGCACCAAGCAAAGTACACTCTGAGTCACTGAGCCATTGTGTGTAAGGTGACATGGAGCCTGATCCTGAAGTCTTAGTTAATGCACTTGACATTTGACTGATGTGTTGCAGCTTGAATTAGCATTCAGTGGCCTCCAACCTGGTACATTTTTTTGACTGTAACATTTAAAATAATGACTGGTGAAGAAATGGTTTGACATTTTGGGAAATATGTTTATTTGCTTTCTTGTCGAGACAACTTGTTCTCATTCCCAACTCATACAGCAGCTTGGACAGTGTCCCAATGCTTCAAACTATGACACTCTAAATACCCCTCTAGTGTCAATTGTGGATACTCAGGGACAGTTTGCCAGTTTCTGCTCATGTGACATGACATGTATCATGTAACGTTAACTATGAAACATAATTAAGAATCAACGTCTCCTGCGTGAAAGTGTGTTTGTTTGACCCACCCATCCCTACCCCACACCCTTTCTCCCTCTTTATACTATGTCATTGCTATGAAATACTATGAAATTATACTATACTATTATACTAAATTTATACTGTGAAAAATAAAGCTAACACAAAGTGCTGAAAACAGCAGTTCCTCTAATGGCCACTTGAGGCTGGCTCCTGAAGCGAGTCAGTCCATAGCCACCTATGTGAATGGGGACAGCATGGTCCAAAAAACGGTTTTGGTCTCTAATTTCAACATTCATGACAACTGTATAGGAGGTGAATGTTACATAACTCCCTTGTGTACACTTTAGTTAGGCTTGAAGTTACACATTTAAGGGTGGGGCCAACTGAGTCAAAGGCTGTCATGAGGCGTCACCACAGCCTGTGTTTCAGATCCACCCTCGCTGCTCCAAAGCTCCACCCTCTGGTCCAAAAAACAAAGATGGTGGGAGCCCAAATGTCAAACTTGAGGCTTCAAAACAGCAGTCCACAAACCAATGGGTGATGTCATGATAGCTACATGCATTATCTTTTAAAGTCTATGATGAGACAGGTTGGTTGAGAAAAGGAGGATACATACTTCTGTCACTGAATGCTAAATATGAAGCTACAGTCAGCAGCTGGTTGGAGACAGGGAAGCAGCTAGCCTGGCTCTATACAAAGGTAACAAAATCTACCTTTCGGTTTCTCTAAAGCTCATGAGAATTTAGCTGTTTATGCTAAGCTATGCTAAGCTGAGCTACCTGGCTACTTAGGTTAGCTACATATTAACTGTACAGAAAAGGGTGGCATTGAAAAGGAGCAAATAAGATTATTTCTTACCCCTGCCAGAGTACACTGAGCCCTCTGTGTTTTTATTAAAACATATTTACAACACCTATTGACTCTCTGTGGACATTTTACCCAGTTAGTTAATATCTCACACTGGACAAAATCCCTGCCATTCTAGCCTCCCCCATTCCCTTCCTCTCAGGTCTGGTGTAATGATGAGTGATGTTTCAAAGCGTTGGGAACTGAAGGTTCCCTCCTCCATTGAGAGGCAGGATATGCCCCTCCCCATGGCCCATCACTTCATTTCATGCCTTCTTTTCCCGCCTCTCCTCATACACCCATAAAATGGAGGATGCTGATGGGGAGACTGATAGATACAGAGGCCCTTTTAACTTTGCCTGTCAAACGCTAATTCCATCCACTGGCTGCCCTTCGTCTTTGATATGCCTGCCGATTTGCTGGTGCGGCCAAAATCAGCGCATGCTAGTGTTCTTCAAATACTTTGGTCTTGTCAGATCATTTCAGGTTTTCAGCCTGAGTCTGAAACATCTAACAGAAACAATTACGTGAACGGGTTAACTAATGTGCAGATAATGAATGAGATGAGCCAACCCGTGCTTGTTAAGTGTTACTCTATTTCCTAGTGATAATAGTGTCCACGGAGAGAGTTTTTGATGCTTCTCTATATAATTCAATTGTACCAAGTAGCAGAAGGATGTGAAATGCACAATTCATCTAAAAATGATCTTAATTACCTTGTCAAAATGTGTTCAAATTAAGGTGGGAGTATCTGCAGTCACTCTTGAAAGAGGTTTTTAATGAAGTTTATGATTCACATGGATAATAGGCAAGCTGACGTCTGTCTAATTACTTATCCCTTTGGCCCTGAACACCAAAGCAGCAACTCTCTGATGTACGCTGATGCTCAGGAAGCCATGTCATGTTTCCAAAGCCATTTTAGGCTGAGGAGTATGCTACATGTCAGTGTTAAACAAACGGTGAACATAAAGTATACATTCCAAACACACAATCTGTTGAGGCATAAATTACAGATACAGCCTGGATCAGCAAGATCTAAATTATAAGCGAGACAATACAAGTGTTGAATTACCTATGCACGGAACGCACAGACACATAAATGCAAATCATGAACATGTTTTATAATGTCAGTTGATTGAATGCAAAACCTATGGTAAACACAAAGCATATGCAGAGCTGCTTCACTTGGCCATATGGCGGTCCTTCAATAGCTGCAGTAATTCCTCTGAAACAATGCCTCATTGGAGTCTTGTATTCACATTTTTATCAGCTGCATCTATTCTCGCTTGTCTCCACTTCCTGAGAGAGATGCAGACTGGAACATACATTAATGAACCATGGAGTAAGTAAACCTGAGTCCATTAAGCCCCGACCAATTGATTCATCCACTAAATAATGCAGGCATTTAAAAAGACAAACACTCAATCAATATCCAATGCTATTGTTACTTTTATGTGGGCTGTATTGATGGAGAGCAGATGGCTCCTCCCATGTCGTAGCTCTACTATGTTGTGAGAGAATGAATCAGGCATGTAACAGGGATGGGATGAGCAAACAGAGCAGGGTTGTAGCCAAGGCTACCTACTGCAAGTCGAAGACAAAGCACAGTCGAGACAAAAGAAAGACTAGGATCAAACAAGCCCTGGACCAAGTCAAAACCAAGACTGTCAAAACTTGAGACCTCTCCAAATTCAACTAGTCTTTAACCATTGGCCATTAAATTGTTCCTTTCTCAGAGGATAGAAACATGAGACCAGTCTCAAGTATCACAGCCCTGTAACAGATAAAACTCCCACAGGAGTTATATATGCAGGTCTATAAAGCATCTACCAGATCGTTTGGTATGTGGTGTTTTGTCCAGAGGCTCATACAGCATTCCTCATTATGGCATGTATCCAATAATTTGTCTCCTCCATTTGATGAAGTGTAATACCAGGATTCCTCAGAGGCCTAAGATTTGTTCTCATCTCTGGAATGACTCAGTTTGTTGGAAAGGGCTCACATATGGTCTGCGCCCACTGTCATTTGCTGCTTGATGGACATGAGCACGCCAGTAATTTTGAAGCTGCCAGAATGGCTGGTGTCCACAGATGGCCGGGGCTTAATGCCGCCTCATAACGACATTCCTGCCCCTTTCAAGGTGACTTCTTTGGCTGTGGACGGCTGCGGCTTGTAGGAGTCGGAGGCAAGCACTACAGAGGTTTAGTTTGCTGTTCTAATAGGGTGTATGTCAGAAATGTTTAAGGAACGATCTGTATGATCTGAATGTTCCTGTTTGTAATACACAAGACAACACACATACACACAAAACACACACCAGTGCAAGAGAGTTCCTGGTGTGGTATGTTATGAATAGGCAGAGAAAGCATACACACCTCTGCTGCTCCCAAAAGGAAACAGGCTTATCAGGAATACCTTGCTCTGGGCTTATCGTAGCAGTCCCTGATAACTCATGCGGATAATATTAACATTTACTCTGTTAGTCCTGGTAAAGGATCAGTGTCAGGCCCTGCATTGCCGTCATGTCACTGCATTCTTTCAGAAAGTTGACAGCAAACTACGACAGTAACACACCACCCACCAGGTAACTTGTTAAGTCTCATGGTCCTGTACTTGTGATTTGTGGGATAGGCTGACTGAATGAAGCAAATGTAGTACGAGTAACAGCAGTACAGTAAATCCCTAGTTTTAGGGTATGGTCACATGAGCTGATGCAGGTGAGTGACCATCGCCTACTGAGGCATTACTCACGCCAAATGTAGGCAGTGCCAGATGTGATGCACACAGAAAGCTAACCTGCTAATAAATACAACAAAATATGATTTGGTACATTTTCTATTTTCGTACACTCCAAGGCAGTCTCCTGACTCACCGCCAGCCAGGGAGTATCTCTCATGTGGGGCAGTTTGTATTTTTCACAGCCAATATCATACAAAATCGGCTGGTTAAACAATGCAACAATCAGTGTCTCCTTCACACATACTACTTTGGTATTGGTTAAAGCTGTGACTTCGCTGGTCAAAGTTCACCAAAGTTAAACTCCCTGTGAAGACGCAAATTTGCTTTGCAACTGGGGGCGAATGTTTTATTAACCTCCTTGCTTGCATTGGATAGAAGTGAACGTGAATGTTCTCCAAGGTTAATTTCGCTCATGTTTGACCGTACCCTTTGAATCACTATCAATGAAAGGCAGAATTGCTGTGTATTTGATGGTGTTGGGAGTCACGAGTTCCCCTGATCCTCATTGTTAACCTGGATTCATACTTGACACAAGGTGTTAATGGGAGTCCTGCCCTAGACTGCCACAGCTTAGGTGTATCAGAAGTAATACGCATATTGTGCTTTAATTATATTCCCCACAGCAACGTCCTTAATCAACTTTACAATACAAGTGATGGTGGGAAGGTCCAACTTGTCACAGTATAAAGTGCACACTGCCACAGCAGGGATAGCATCAGAGGTATTAATCCAACTTGACCTAACCACAGTCGCTGTTCATCTTCTAATCCCCTGCTCAGCTTTAACCCATACATTAGAACAAAAATGAACATAAACAGCAAATAAAAGTCACTTCAAAAATTACACACTTTACTTTTAAGGTGGGTAGAAGCAAAATACAAATTGAGCTGTTTAACCCAAACCTTTTCACGGTCTCAAAACATCATGTTTATCTGCAATACCATAATAATACCTGTGCCCCAGTACTGTGAGAGCGACAGGAAACATTCAAGTAAAATTTGGATTTGTCTGTATATAGTTGTATATATTATCATCACACATTTAACAAAGCAACAGATCTGGAGTGTGCCAACTCCCTTTGAGTCCATTTGTATCAACACATCCAGGTGGCTTGTGAGGTTAATCAACCATGTTCAAGTGTCCAGGTTTCATCTGTATCAGTCGGCCAGATGTTCTCAGAATAAACTAAAAGCAACATCTGACTGCATCTACCTACTGCTTTGAAGCAGCACCTGTTATTGTGCCACCTGAAATAATGCTTACTGGCGCATCCTCACTTCACAGGTTGTTTATTTATTTATGTGTTGTTGTTTTTTGCATTAAGCAAGGTAAGAATCTGGAAAAATAGATGGACTGTATTATGAGAGTTGTGGGTGGCATAAGATGCAGCATACAGTATGCTAAGCTCTCGGGTTTATTGTGTGGTTGACTGGTTATTGATGCATCCAGTCAACAGATAATCCATCTTTTCAGTAAGGGGTGATACAGTTGAACGAGAATATACAATATTTGTTCTTTCGGGCATACTACATCACAATACTGATTTGGAAAGTTTTTCCATTTCGGAATTGATTTGGAATAAACTGAAGTGAACTGCATAGAGGCTGAATATAAGCTGTACAGCTAGGCCCATGGCTCTGTGACACATCTGTCATCAACAAAAACAAAGGGGAAATGCTTTCTCTATGTCGGTTAATGCTTGGTATTGAGCACATAGATGATAGCCAGGGGTTTTAGAATCTGTGGGGCCTCCTCAGACAAAATCGACAGAACTGGGGGTCAGAGGGAGGTAAACTGGAAGTACATGACATGGAGCCAGGCAGTTACCTTTGGGCTACAACTTGAGCACCATTTATTTAGCCTGTGTTTGTTTACATTTTTGGGACATTGGCACCGTTAAACATATGCTTTTAACAATTAGCAATCCTGTTTGCAATGTACCCATGAACACAGACAGCTATCACTGGACTACTGTAATACTGAGGAAAGAAAAAAAAAAGTACAACTTGAAAACATGATGATGGAAAAATTGGTGTCCACACCTATATTTTTTGGGATTGTCCCAAATTGGATAAATATTGGAAGCAATGCAAACAATGGGGGTAGACCTGCCTCTGGAGGCAGCACTCTTTATACTGGGAGCGACTCCAGAGAAGACACCAAACACCAGACATATTTGCTTGGGGTGTTGCTGTTGATTGCAAAAAAAAATGATCACAGTAGTGTAGAGAAATGTAAAGCCACCAACTGTCCAACAATGTAGGGAAAGATTGAAGAGTGTATATTTGATGGAAAGCATATTGGCCAAGCTCCAACTGAAGACTGATGTTTTCAAAATTAAGTGGAGTCTGGTTATACAACAGTTGCCAAGACTGATTAAGGACCCAAATTTTCTGTAACCCTAGTGAAGAGGAGGAGTTTGATTGATACTGTTCACATGCAGCTGCAGCCATAAATACAGATATGTTTGTGATTTTGTAGAAGTACGTGTATTATGGTGATACAATGACAATTGACTGAGGGTTGGGTTTTTTTTTTTTACTTTCCTATCTTTTTTTTATGATTTCTAATCAGTTTATGGACACTTTTTCAATGGACATCTGAGGTAATCCCCAAAAAGTGTAATTCACATTGAATCTAAAAATGTGTGTATTGTGTCTTTTTGTTCACGTTGACTGGGTTATGACTCACTAAAGGAAGTATGACATTCTACGCAAATTGCGGCATTTGGGATGTACAACAGAACAGTTCACACCACCAGCATTCACCTGTCTCTTTCACCTCCCACACTATCTCTCGTGCCTCACTGGGGAGGTGACTCTCACACTTTGATAGCCTTTGCTCAACAGACACTCTTGAAATTAATTTTTTAAAAACATGTGGCCGTAAATTTCCTGTTAAATATTTAACACATAAAACTGATGGAAAATCTAATCTTAATTCACAATAATAAAAGTATTGAACTGTTGTACTGTAACATGTCATCACACTTTAATAACTCTGCTTGGGATGCGGAGGGGACCAAGTGAAGTGTAATTATGTCCTACTCCTGTCTAGCTGCTGGTACTGCTAGACTTTAATTAGCTCCATTCTCCTCACTACAGAGAGATTATGACCAGATGCCTCGAGGCCCAGCCCAGGTGGTTATGGAGACGAGACTTCAAAGAAAAAAAAAAGAATAATTTTTTGGTTCATTACTTCTGAAAGGAGTTCCTAGTGAGTTTAATAAATGTCACTCAGACAAGAAGGCCACCCCATGAGATCACACTTGAGTTTCTTGGATTTGGAAGTGACTGATTGTTATGAATATAAGACAGATTTCATGAAGCAGTTTGGATGGTTTCCTCATGGCAAAGTGAGCACATGGACATATTGTGTGGGGTAAACCCATCTAGTCTCAGATTGGCCTTTTTGGCAGGAATGAGGCTGCTGGCTGAACATTTTTATTAATAAATAATACACGTCATAGTGTTAGGATGAAACAGACCACTGAAAAACATAGTATAAACACCTCCTGTGCAGTGAAACCTCTACTGTTAATTATTGTTTTTACATTGATTTAAATACTTCTAATTTTGTCCAATTAATTTCTTATTTCTGCTACTGTCATGATTCAACAAATAAATGAGATGGTAGCTTTTTGTTTCCTAACTGGAAAAATATAAAACAAATGCAGAATTAACACAATTATCATACTGAGTAAAGCATAAGCATACAATAAGTAGATTCGACCAGGAAATCTGATGGGTCAACTCATCACTGAAAATATTACTATGCCATTTCCATGGCAACAATGTAACTTCCAGGTCTGAATCAAAAAGCCATAGGTTACAATACTTAAGTGCAACACACACCGCCGCCGGCACGGCGCTGTGGTCGTCAAGTGCCGCCCCCCAACACACATTGGCAGCGGCGCGCATATTGAAAAATATACAACCATACATCAATCCAAGTTTCTGTCTTGCACTGAACTAAGACTAATATAGTGGTTAGTTAGTCCACTGCTCCACCAATCACCAACTCTGGTTTGGTCAAACAAACAAGAAGAAAACTGAATTCAGTGAGTTAAATGTGAAAAATATGCTCATCTGATCGCTGTTTGTCCCCATGGTCTCATGTTCTCAGCTGTCCACTGAGCAGCAATTCTTACTTGTTCTTCGGGGGCAGCTACAGTAACACTACAATACTGTATGTTTCAACAAACATGCAATTAATGGCCACAAAAAGAAAAAACAGGGAAATAATAGTAAAGGGGTTTTTTTTTTTTTTTTTTAAAGAAATGGATTGCTTATTTGAAAATGTACCGCTGCTTCTTCGGTCACTACTGTAAAACCTTTTCTCAGCGAGTTTTGACTTGCTGCTAGTCGGTTTGTTTATATAAGTTAGCCTGCTACTGTTGCAGTAACAACAGCACACATAAAAATGGCTGTCCATGACCATCCTGCTACATTGACTTGAATAGGAATGTCCGTTCTACCCTCATTCTATTTCTATGCTTTGATCGCTGTTTCCTAAATCTGTGTCCAAGCCCAATAATTATGTTTTAGTTTCTTCCAACAATCTATGTCTTAATTTAAATTTGTAACCATTTTTTGAGGATTAATTGTTCACTTAAATGTGATGCGTGCTGTTGTTTCCCATACGTTTTAAAAAGGTCTAAATGCTGTTTAAGAGACTAAAATTGTTTGTTTTATAATGGAAATAAATATAGACAGGCCTTTAGTATAAACAAAGGTACCTGGCAACTTCTAAATAACCAATGCTACCACTGTGTGCCTTTGGGGAAAAAAGTCAAACCCCAGTATATAAAGTTTACTTGCAAGTGCATTGATTCAAATGTAACACTAAATCCATTCCCTTACCTTAATCCATATACAGTAAGCTGTTAACTATATGTGGGGAGGTTTCAGTGGAACTAGCAGGAGCAGTGGCTGCAGTGATGACCCTTTATAGATTTGATGTAGTATTGTATTTGCAGACACATTTACCACAGTATAATATCTGTGCCCACAGGAACTTTGAAATGAAAGGCAATGTCTCGGTCTCCTGAGATGCTTTATCAGCAAAGACTCAGTAATGCAGGAGGGGTGGGAGACACATTGCAAGATAAACTCATATTGACACTTCTGGCAGAATTCATCATTTCTGTCCCTGACCATTTTTCTCTGTTTGCAAACGGAGCTTAGTGGCAAGCAGGATGGTCGTGTTCAGACACTTACAATTATTTAAAAGGTGAAGATCAAATTCCTATGTTGCTCATAGATGTGGCGAAAAGGAAGAAATGTGTTAGGAGTTTGTGACATAGACTGTATACCTGATGGATGTAGCTAACGTGATGTCACCCATTGGTTTGTGGAATGCTGTTTTGAGGCCTCGAGTTCGGCATTTTGGCTGTCGTGAACTTGTTTTTTTTGGAGCCAGAAGTGACCGTATTTGATGGAAGTTTGAACTATGGACTGTGATGACACCTCGTAGACAGCCTGCCACTCAAGCGTCCCTGCTCTTAAATTTGTGTAACTTCGGGCGAGTTATATAAAATTGGATCATGAATGAACATGAATCAACATCATGAATGTTTAAATTAGCTACAGAGACCAAAACTGTTTTTTGTACCAGGCTGTAAACATGTGTATTTCTGCTGTTAAGTTGGGCAATTTAACATGGAGGGTCTACAGAGATTGACTCGCTTCTGGAACCAGCCTCAAGCGGCCATTCAAAGAACTGCAGTTTTGGCACTTAGTGATGACTTCATGTTTCAGCTTTGGGGGTTTCCCACTTGAGTGAAGCAGCATCAGTGCCAGAACTAAGCATTCAGCGGTACCCAAGGCAAGGCTCCCCTGGCTTCGATCTAATGCTCTCCACATAGGGTTCTCTCCACCGTGCCCATCAAGCATGTTCTGACTCTAATGATCACCTACTGATAAATACAGGTATGTGAACTGCATTGACATGACTAGAGGTGGTACCTCTTGTACAGATCAGTCATTACCATTATAACTCTGAATCATTTTTTTCACAGTTTTGTTATCTAAAAAAAGAAAAGACAAAAAAAATAAAAATACTTGGGGGGATTTTCTCCCCTGGGTGGTGCCTATGTCGCCTATCACAAGATCTGGTGCTGAGCAGCATCAGGAGCTGATCCGGTAATGCTAAGAATACATCCAGTTGGTTCTAGTTAATTTCTTAATGATAACAGCTTCAATGAATGAATGTATTAGTGGTGTGGCTGCAGGTGGTGTAACTATCCTTCACTACATCATGCTGGGAGCATCTTATCCATTTTCTTTGTCTCTGAAGTGTTATCCTCTCTTTGTTCATCTCATTTCTTTTACAGGTCCGTACCTTGTAAATTATTTCACATCTGAACAAACAGAAAACTTCAGTGAGATCCATGATTTATTTTCTCTTCCCTTTGGTTTTCTTCTTTTCTCTTCCTCACGGAAACAACACCACGTGCAGTGGTATGTACTGTATAATCAGCTCTAGCACATTCTAGCCTGCTTTCTGCTTACAAAGAGGCCAGTTCTTTGGATCCTGGAAGCCTTTTTACCCAGAGCAAGCTACAGAAGCCAGGGCTCACAGTAAATTATAAATATACCATAACCTTTCTGTGTGAACCCTGCCTTTCATCAACCCCCTGTAGTCAGATGGTCCCAGGCAGGCTCAGCTATTGTGAGCTGCCCGAGCTAATTGTTAAACATGTTCTTGTCAATCAAGCCTATCTGAAATGGCAACTCCTCAGCCAGCACTACAATGAGCTGCCTGAGCCGCAGTAGCCTTAGAGGAGTAATTGCCGTCCACTCACCAGAAGCCCATCTCCATTCCATTAGCGGCTGTGCAATATGAATGGTTGAAGCTGGCTGTTGACTGCAGACCCATTCAAGCTTGTACATGTGCTGAATAGCCCCTTTTCTGTGGCATGTGTTTCATTTCCACATGGACAGGCCAAACAGGAGGAGAGGTAATTGCACTGGTGATGGCATTGTGTTTGCATACAGAGCGGCATATTCTCTTCACTTCATGAATCAAAAAGCCACAGTAAATATTCATAGTGAGAACAGACAGAGTCAATGAGGAGCCTGTGTGTGTGTGTGACAGCCAGAAGCTCACTGTTACACTATATCACACAGTTCAATAGAGTTGTTCTAACTTTATTTAGCTGCTGTTGCTGAATTGATCTCCCTCCATGAACTTCATCTAACTCAGTTGCATGGTTTGTTAGGTACATATAAGCAGCTCTATTGAATGAGAAAACACTGTGTAACCTTGGGAGAGGCTGATGGCAGTTGACACATAATACATAATGCTGAGTTATCACTTTATAATATTGGCAAAAGAACTCAGAGACAAAGACACAAGAAGCCAAATGATTTTGTCATTATTGTCGACAGTAAAAAAAAAAAAACATGCTATTGATGTGGGGGGAAAAGCCACTCTGTGGAATAATGAGAGGCTCTATATTGGTCACCAACAACTGTGAACGTCTCTGATTTCAACAAAGCACAGCAGCAATCTGTAAACCAAGATCCATTCTCCGTCCCCACGCTCAAGTGCTTTTTCAAAGGCGGCCGACACTTCAGAGGTGTCGTTGAAGCCATCTTGAGATTTTGAAATGGATGTGGGGATGACGTTAAATGAAGGAGTGGGATCTTTCAAGCATATCTCATTCCAATAAGCTGAAGGAGTGCGTTTAGATTCTGAATGGTTCCACTCGGCTGGAGAGAAACATTTTCTGAATTTAAACGCTAACCAATTCTTCAGCAAGCCCTTCGCTCACATGAAGCGTTAAATTCAACTCAAAGCAGCAGCAAAAGAGATTTACATTTTCCGTATACAGGCTTTAGAGCCTTTGGGTTGGTTGAAGATTTGCATTAGGGGGATTTTTTTTTTCTCCTCCACTCCCATCTAAGAAACTTTGCAAAGTTTAATCATGGCTTCTGTTGACGCCCCTGGGTTTTGTATCTTAAGCTGTTTCCCCCTGGCTGGGGAAACATAAGAAAACTTCATCATAAGCTGTTCCAAAGTCTGAATATAGATTTCACAAATCATTCCGAGCAGGACTTTACATCTAAAAATTACACCCTCAAATATTGGATTTGTAATTATGGCTCTTTGTGTGGCCTTCCTGGTATATGGCTCCACACAAGAAAGCCTCCTGCTTTGAAGGAATGCCTCATTAAAAAACAATTTTTCTTGCAGCAATTCTCCAAGCAATTTCATCTTCTGCTTAAAACAGTGACTTTTAATTCAGTTTAAAAAAGAAAAAGGCAAATTGTTTATCAAAGTCTCCTTCCAATTTGAATGCTTTTAACAACAGCATGGGTGATGATCTGTGGTCCCTCCTTACCCGCATGCCGAGCTCGATGTTCTCGCCTCCGTAGACCTCCATGCCAGGATCCAGAAGACCAATCTCACCAAAGTATTCCCGATCGACCACAAAGGAGCAGCCAATCATTGCTGGAGTTCTGGATGAGCAGAAAGAGACAGCATCTTTTGAATTTTTATTATCCAGCCACTAAACTTTAATACACCCACAGAGAATGCTAAAATATTCAATGTAATCAAGGCAGGAGGCATCTCAGGTTTTTGAAGTTCTTTTGTGCCTTCCTTTTGCCCAGAGTGGCTCTGAAGTCTCTGACAGAGTGACAATATGCCAACTGGAATAATGAAAACAATTTGAATTTCTCATCAGCCCAGTGCAGCCTGGTTGATAAATGCAGCCACTGTGATCGAGGCAGACAAGTCTCTCATCCAATCACGATATATTGGGAAGGCAACATTTATCAAGTCAGTCAATCTTTTGTTAGGGATTCTACAATATGGTGCAGCAATAACTCATCTCTTGGCAAACATTCTTTCAGAGTTGTGTTTCTGATCACCTGAGAAATGAATGACCAATATTCACTCTCTTTTAGCTCTGGTCTAGTCTCTACCAAAAGAAAAATGTCTGCTGCTAAATGCTCCACTACTGTATGTTGGCTGTTTGGTGCTAGGCAGGTGCTAACAGTCTGAAGAGTGCTAACAACGGCAACAGTGCTGACAGAGCTAATAGTGTTAACCAGGGAGGAACTATAGGGAAGGGACTGCTTCTGTAACAATGCCGTCCCATTATTTAAGTGCAGTGCAGAGCGGCAGCAATTAGCTAACCAACGGGAAACACACACAGGTTCACACACACTAACATGCATGTGCACCCAGACCGTCTTCCACAACAATGAACAGAGAAGCTCAGATTGTAACACACACAGAGTGGGCGTGACTTCATTCTCTGCTCAGGAAGCCCTTGCCCAACATTACTCAAAAACTAAATCTATACATAGCAAATATTTGTTTGCTGTGATACTAATGCTGTGAATATCATAAAGAACTCCATAAATATTAAAACATTGATCAGTGTAGCTTTAAAGGAATACTACATCCACATAATAATCATTTATATATCAGTTATTCATGCAACGTTAACTTGAATTCATGAAAAAAAATGGTGCTTTTTTTTGCATGCCTCTGATGAGCCAAATATTTAAAAAATGGCAAATATTGTTGATTAAGGGTCCAGTGTGTAGGATTTAGTGGCATCTATCAGGGACGTTGCAGAACTGAAACTTCTCATGGGCAAAGAATGTAGGAGACAGAAAAATGCAAAAACACAATGGCCCTATATAGAGCCAGTGTTTGGTTTGTCCATTCTGGGCTACTGTAGAACAATATGGCAGACTCTATGGAAGAGGACCCGCTTGGTATGTTGATATAAACAGCTTATTCTAAGGGTACAAAAACACAATAGTTCTTAATTTTAGGTGATTGTAAACTACTGACAACATAGCTATGAATATTCATCCATTTCTGCCGCTAGATGTTCCTAAATCCTTCACACTGGGCCTTCAATCGAAGTAAACAGGGCTTAAGTTTAACAACTGCAAAACTATATCAAAATGTGTTTAAAAAGTCACAACTTCTGCAGTATAATCCAAGTCTCATTTATCTAGGTGTACGCTCAGTGCTTCCAAAACACGTTGCGTTGCCTTCAGCCCTTTCTGAACAGGACTAAAGGTGAAACTTATCTATGCTTTCACTTTTAGTCCCGTTCAGAAAGGGCTGAAGGCAAGGTAATGCAACATCTTTGGGAAGCACTGAGCGTACAACTGTATAAATGAGACGTGCAGGAGTTTTGAGTTTGTAGACAGAAGTTTTGATGTAGTTTTGCTTTTGCTAAACATGGTCCCTGTTTACTTCAATCAATCAACAATGTTTGCTGTTTTTGGATTCTTCGTTCACTGGAGGCTTGCAAGAAAAACAGGGTTCTCTTTATGAATTCAATGTGAACAATTGATATGTAAATGGTCATTTTGTGGGTAAGGTATTCCATTATTATTGAGATGAAATTAAAAGTACTGAAGAAGATAGGGAAGAAAAAAAAACATAGGGTAAAATGCCACTCCTGTGCAACAACTGTAATTGTCAGATTTCATTTATTACTAATGCTTTACTACAAAAATCTAAAAACACTTCCAAAACTAGCACAACTTGAAAACTACACAAGTTCAGCTGGTAGAGCAAGAGATAGAGAGTGTTTTTCACAAAACAAAGTGGTTACTTTCCACCTTTACTAAAAGGAATAGTCCCACTTTAGCTGCTGTCCCCCCAGGGCTGCTTTTCACTACTATTATCTGTCAGGTCTTAAGTGCTCTGGGAAAAAGCCTCACAAAAAGCATGACATTCATATGGAGCACTGAGCTGCGTTATTTTTTTTCTCTAAAGTGACCATGAGTGGCTTTATTCTTCTTTCTGGAATGACGCCAGGGGTAAGTCCACCATATATTGTTACACACACACACACACACACAGAGAAAAGGCATATGTGAGTCTGCCACTTCAGTTTGAGAGACATGGCAGTAGAGAGTACTAAAAGGAGAAAGCTGCATTATGATTCATTGACTCTGTATTAAAAGAGTGCACTGAGCCATACATTGTGCGAGCCAAAAAGAAAGGTGCTTTTAGGTTTAGACCTCACATAAAACACTGTCTGGACCATCACCACCGAGTGTTATTTTGAAAACCCTTGATGAGGAGATGAATAAATCTGTCATGCAGGAATGGATGTAAATGTACCTGGACCATTATATTTCCAAGAAAAGCTTTCCTATCATTTTTGCTGACATAATTCTTTGTGCCTTGACACTCATAGTAATTTTTATATGAGCAGTGCCAACTTGATGTAAGTTGCTCAAAACAAGACATTTTAAAGACACAGTAATGATATACAGTGGTGTGAAAAAGTGTTTGCCCCCTTCCTGATTTCTCACTTTTTTGCATGTTTTCCGCACTTAAATGTTTCAGATCATCAAACAAATTTAAACATTAGTCAAAGATAACACAAGTAAACACAAAATGCAGTTTTTAAATGAAGGGTTTTATTAATGAGGAAGAAAAAAATCCAAAGCTACATGGCTCTGTGTGAAAAAGTGTTTGCCCCCCAGCTCCTGTTAAAACATAACTGTGGTTGATCACACCTGAGTTCAATTTCTGTAGCCACACCCAGGCCTGATTACTGCACACCTGTTCCCAATCTAGAAATCACTTAAATAGGACCTACCTGACAAAGTGAAGTAGACCAAAAGATCCTCAAAAGCTACAGACATCATGCCGAGATCCAAAGAAATTCAGGAACAAATGAGAAAAAAAGTAATTGAAATCTATCAGTCTGGAAAAGGTTATAAAGCCATTTCTAAAGCTTTGGGACTCCAGCGAACCACAGTGAGAGCCATTATCCACAAATGGCGAAAACACGGAACAGTGGTGAACTTTCCCAGGAGTGGCCGGCCGACCAAAATTACCCCAAGAGCGCAGCGACGACTCATCCAAGAGGTGACAAAAGACCCCACAACAACATCTAAAGAACTGCAGGCATCACTTGCCTCAGTTAAGGTCAGTGTTCATGACTCCACCATAAGAAAGAGACTGGGCAAAAATGGCCTGCATGGCAGAGTTCCAAGACGAAAACCACTGCTAAGCAAAAAGAACATTAAGGCTCGTCTCATTTTTGCCAGAAAACATCTTGATGATCCCCAAGACTTTTGGGAAAATATTCTGTGGACTGACGAGACAAAAGTTGAACTTTTTGGAAGGTCTGTGTCCCATTACATCTGGCGTAAAAGTAACACCGCATTTCAGAAACAGAACATCATACCAACAGTAAAATATGGTGGTGGCAGTGTGATGGTCTGGGGCTGTTTTGCTGCTTCAGGACCTGGAAGACTTGCTGTGATAAATGGAAGCATGAATTCTGCTGTCTACCAAAAAATCCTGAAGGAGAATGTCCGGCCATCTGTTCGTGACCTCAAGCTGAAGCGAACTTGGGTTCTACAGCAGGACAATGATCCAAAACACACCAGCAAGTCCACCTCTGAATGGCTGAAGAAAAACAAAATGAAGACTTTGGAGTGGCCTAGTCAAAGTCCTGACCTGAATCCTATTGAGATGCTGTGGCATGACCTTAAAAAGGCGGTTCATGCTCGAAAACCCTCCAATGTGGCTGAATTACAACAATTCTGCAAAGATGAGTGGGCCAAAATTCCTCCACAGCGTTGTAAAAGACTCATTGCAAGTTATCGCAAACGCTTGATTGCAGTAGTTGCTGCTAAGGGTGGCCCAACCAGTTATTAGGTTTAGGGGGCAAACACTTTTTCACACAGGGCCATGTAGCTTTGGATTTTTTTCTTCCTCATTAATAAAACCCTTCATTTAAAAACTGCATTTTGTGTTTACTTGTGTTATCTTTGACTAATGTTTAAATTTGTTTGATGATCTGAAACATTTAAGTGTGGAAAACATGCAAAAAAGTAAGAAATCAGGAAGGGGGCAAACACTTTTTCATACCACTGTACATGTAAGTCTGTCCATTCTTGATTAAAAGCTGTTTTCTTTATAGAGTATGCCATGCACCATCTGGTCTTTTCCCTGTATGTGTGCTAACTCACTCAGTAGCCATGTTTCCATTAAACTGTCAAGCAAATTTTAAGCTGACATGTTGCAAAAAAGAAATATGACGCATTAACTAGTGTGGGACGAATAAACTAGGTTCTGCAATGCGTAATTTCACCAGAAGTTGATGGTAAAGGCTACGTTTAATGCATGGCTATAATTTAAGCAATTGAGTAGAGGAGGGTGGGAACTGGAAACAAAACAAGTTACCTTGGATATCTGCACCATCTACGAGAGAAAAACAGTGAGAGGTATTCAGGAGTTTTTTTCAACTGGGCAGGTTTTAATTTTTTGTTCATGACAGCTAATATTGGCCATGTTTTAATGCTGCCCAGAGACAAAGACAAATTGATGCAATTATTCTAATGCACCGGACGATACTGACAAAGGAAAAAGCTGATCTGTCATGTGAGTTACATGCTCATCACATCAGATTTTATTCAAAAAACGCCTTTCCATTTCCCATTTATTGGATCAGCTCTTTTTTGTCAAATCTTTTTCACCTACTCGAAGTTAAATTTGATCAAATTTCTATACAGACTTTCTAATGCAATACTTAAGATGTGCAGAAAAATACATTCATGGAAACACTGCTATTGACTTGAGTTGCAATGCTTACCGGAATGCACAGATTTAATTGGTCAGATTATTTACAAAGAATGCGATTGGTTTGTGAGTTTCTCGAGTTACTAAACCAGTGCCATACATTCTAGAATTGCTGCACTGGTCAAAATATAAATGCTCCATCAAAACATATTAATTCTCCATAACATATCAGTTATAGGTATGGATCCAGATAGGACAGCATCTAGATCCAGACCCAAACCGCAGTCCAACTTTTAATGACCTCTGGGGAGGATGGAGACGGCTAGCAGTTTAACTTGAGGGATGCATTTTGGTCATTTTGCTAACAAGGGGGATAGCGTCCCACCTCATCCCCCCTTAAATCACCTACTGATTAAGAGTTATACTTTGGAATCCTTATGGTAAAAATGTAGTAGTCCTCTCTCGCCCTCCTTACTTATGTGACATCTGTCGAAATACAGTGATGAGAATAATTACTTACGTTAATGTTGGGAATGTCTTTGCTATCATTGGCTAACTTCTTTAAAATACCTTCGTTCCACACTGAGAAGTAACTTCAGTAAAAAACAAAAACACACATGCTGACTTATATGCTCTTATTGCCTGATGTAGCTTCATACAGACAGGGAGGCTTTCAAGTGCCATTATTTGCACTCAGTGTGCAGATAAAAACGACAGACACAGCACACACTCAGCCTCGTTCACCTCATCCTTTCTCCTCACTTGACAAGTGACCTACCTTGCTTGTCTGCACAGTGCAAACTTTGTGCGGCTCTCTTTCAGTGCTCTCTTTAGAATAAGCTTCCTGGCAAAGTACAGACTCAGCACCTTAAGTCGGATGCATGTGACGGTGAAGCTAAAACCTCTGGCTGATCATATTCGTTATGTTTGTGATGCTTTTCAACATCAGGTAATGTTGATGAAGAAACAGTCACAACTTTAATTGGTTATGTATTGATAATGTTTACACGGGGAAGAAAAGGGAACAAATTATACAGCAAAGTTTGGTGCCTCTGTCATTTGTCTGGTGTGCAAGGTGATCAAACATGCAAAATTAAGGCATGAAAAAGTAATTCCCCCACCAGAGCCAATTAACTGCAGCCAATTAAATGAGTAATAAGAGCCAGCTGTTCCTCCAAAAAAATGCAGAAAATAGAGAGGCTGAGCATGTCCACTTTTGGTTTCCAGCATCAAAACAGCGACGGTTTCATTCCTGACTCACAATTTTACAGCAGCGTTCAACAATCAAACAAAGAGAAATCAATCATAGAAGAGCAAGAGGTACCAGCTTCTCCATCGACTGAAACGTTCAATAGGCTTTGATGCAATGCAACCACCATTTCTGCTCTGCGTGACCCTGCCATCAGTTGTGTGTGAAATACAACACAGTCTCAAGTGGCTTTTTTGGAATATTCTGTAAGTGGGAATGACACATCCAGCCATTGTTCTCTCTCTGTCGACATATTTTTCTCACCTGCACTGTTGTTCTGGCTCTTTGTACCTACATGTATACAGCACAGAGAACTCACTTCAAACAGCAACATGAAAGAGTGTTTGTGAAAAACAAGAGGAAATTATAAGAGTTTGTCACAAAGTAACTTCTGGGCTGTGCAGATTGATGGTGGAATCCTCTGATGGGTTTCTCATTTAATGTCATTAGGTTTAGTTATTTTTAGTGTGCAGATGGTCAGCCTGCAGGGCTCATCCGCCCCTCACACCCCGTAACTTTGGCCCCCAGATTGCTTGCTTGCAGTAGGCAGTATGAACATCTGATACATATATGCAATTTGGCAGGATAAAGACTTTCATTTCAGACTGCTCACTTCTCTCCCAGATGAAGACACTGCTATTAAGACTGATTTTTGAACCTGACATCTGTCTGCGACTTCACTTTTCAAAATGTACGACAGTCCTGATGCTTCAAGTAAGGTATGAGAGGAAGATTCATTAAAAAATCTGTCATTTCAAAATAACAAATTGACTATCCTAAAAACTGTTTAAAAGAGATTTATCCATTAAAGCCACTACTGCCTGATATATAATGAAACTACTTCACTGGACTTTTTGGAAGATAATCTAAAAGGTACAAAACTGAATGCCTTCTATTGTTTCTTAAAGGGACAGTTCACCCCTAAATCATAGCGGTAGAGCTATTTATCAGTCTAAATTGTTGTGATGTTATTAGGGCTGCCACAATTAGTCGACTAATCGATGACTAATCGACTATTAAAATAATCGGTGACTATTTTAGTAGTCGACTAATCGGTTTGAGTCATTTTTCATAGAAAAGTACTATAAAAGTACCCCAAAATACTCTTACTGCAGCTTCTTACGTTCAGATATTGGCAGCTTTACACACTCTCCCGTGACAGTGAACTAAAACCCTTTGGCGTGAGTATGAAACAAGACATTAGATGATGTAATTTTGGGGTTTGGGCGAGACAGACCGACATTTTTCAACATTTTAACACATTTTTCGATGAAATGATTAGTCGACTAATCCAAGAAATAATCAACAGATTAGTCGACAATGAAAATAATCGTTAGTGGCAGCCCTAGATGTTATTTGCCATGTGTTAAAGATATCGGCTGTCATGATGTTGGCCCTCTCTCCATTATAATGGAACTAGATGGCACGTGGCATGTGGTTATCAAAGCGCCAAAAAAATACACTTGAAAACTCAACAGCAATGTCTCTTTCCAGAAATTATGTCTCGGTCAGTCAAGATTACCTGCAAACCATTTTGTGAGCAGTTTTATGTAGGAATGATTTTCTTTACTAGACCTGACAACCGCATCACCGTGCAAAAGGAAGCATACATCTACTCAGGCTGTTCTCATAAACTCTTTGTACATGTCCTAAGAAAAGTAATTCACTCAAATCCATACATATCCCATGTAATCATTAGCCAGTAATTTGTGCATAATACAGGTATTTTGGAAGGCTGCAATTATGTCACCAATGCGCTGATAGGGGTACACAAGGAAACTGTCCCAAGCAGTCTTTTAAGGGGGCAGGTTGGGGCGGTGTATAGGTCACAAAACCCAGGACTTTCCCACAGAAACGCATGTTCATAACAATGTGACTTTGAGTCATTTTAAGGTGCATCGTTACTATGTTTCTTTTCCTAAACCTGCCCCCAAGTAACTTTATGTTGATTACGTACCTTCCATGGGGGGCTTATTTGTAGGATAGCATACAAACTCCTGTGTGTGCATTTTTGTAGGATATCTTAAGAGTTGTTCTATGATGATACGTTGATCTGCTCATGGACAAGATGCTTAGGCTCATGCTCACGATAGCGCAAGATCTACATAGCATCCTACTGGGCCAGAAGTAGGCAACCTGTGGCTCTTTAGACCCTCTCCAGTGGCTCCCTGTGGCTTTGAAATAAAATTTTATGGAAATGTATAATGAATAATGAAATTTTTTAACATTCAGAATTTCATTTGTCATTTTTGTGGGCCTAAAATGATTACTGCATTCTACAATTGTGAAAATGTGTAGTCTATACATTAAATTAAAAATTGTTTTTATCAACTAAAATGTGCGTCATACATCTTCGACCTGGTGCCTTTTGCTAGATGTCAGTAGTGGTGGTTGGCCTGGAGTCTCTCTAGCAAGATTAGCTATGGATTCCAAATCCCTAAAAGGAAAAGTCTTGAAGCAGAGGATTTAATAGTGTTTGTACAGATTCATTTGCTTTTAACACCAACGCTGCAAAGTTATAATAGCCCACTGCAGAGTGGCCACCTTGCAGTAAATCATATTAATGAATGCTCATTTAGACCTATTCATAATGTTGATGGGCTAATTTAGATTTATACAATGGTACTTTTGTTCAAATATGTTTTGCAGCTCCAGACAAATTTTATGACTCTTTTAATGGTAAAGGTTGGTGACCCCTGTCCTAGGCTGAGTGGCAATGTTAGCTATCTCAGTGGTGCTCGGTGAGCTAGTGCCTAGAGTTGGCAGGTGTAGCTTAGTAGACAGGAAATAGTTCCTACATGAAACTGCTCACAACAAGGTCTGTGGATTATCTTGAGTAATAGGGTCATGATTTCTGGAAAGGGACATTGCTGGTGAGTTTTTCAAATGTATTTTTTAGTGCTTTGAGCACAACAAACTGAGTGCCATCTAGTTCCATTATATTTGGGAGACGGGAGATTTCTGTAAGCCGATATCTCCAACACTTGGCAACTCGCACCAAAACAATCTAGGTTGACAAATAGCACTACAGGTAAAATTAAAAATATGTTGTTTTTCTTTTATTTTGGGGTGAATTGTCTTGTGGGTGTGTGCTCACTTTATTCTTTTTTATCTACTTTTACACCTGTTGAAAGTGCTGATTTCTAACCTGTAATTTGCTGGTTAATATTAAACTTACTTTTATTTAGAGAAAATGTATACTCCTATTCATCTTCCTACGTCATATTCCTGTAGTGTACTCAGATGCATTAACACCTTTTAAGTTTTGTTCAAGTATCTGTGTGAGCAAGCTGCTTAGATTGAAGTATTTTGATGAAGTATCACTTCAACAGTAATTGCAGAAAGCACCATAAGTGCATCTGTTGCTCACATCTGATTCTCATATATTCTTTGTCTAGAAGTGATTTAAACTCAAGAAATTACACATTTTTAGCGTGGGCCTTCCTATACATCACTACTGTCATCCAAATCGACAGCTTTCCACTTGGATAACAACAGCCTGCGTGTGGTTTTCTTTGAAAACTTGTAGGTTTGTGTCCACACATTCAAACCACTTTTCCAGTACCTTCCTATTCTGTCCTGTCAATAATCACTGTAGTTGCCAAAGCAAACCTCTTTTTGTCAAATCTCCAAAAATGGTTGCAATCCTCTTTACTCTCAGAATGTGGCAGTTTTGTGCCTTCATGAGCCCCTTTATTCACTTTGTTGTTCAATGTGTCCAAACAGCCAGAAAAGGCTTTGAGACTGAGCTCCGAATGGCCACAAAGCTTCTGTTGTTGATGGGCAGAAACCTCGAGGAAACAAGTGGGAGAATGATTTCCAATAGAAATCCACACAGCCGACACACTTCAGCTGGCCCTTGAGGCGATCTGTCCATTTGCAGCAAAGTGTCAATGGGGAAACACGAACCAGCTCTGTGGCGTATGTTGCTGTTCTGCGATCTTTCTCCTATCTCAAGTCTAGCACTTTATGCTCAATAATACATGATTTTCACTGAGCTTTGATAAGACATCCAATATTTAAGTCCACAGTATAAACTGTTATCACATTGTTTGTTTGTATGAGGCTAACTGTATCAAATGAAACCATTATTGCTTTGCCTACGCTGGACCGAGCAAGGTAATGAAACTTTGGAATTCAGTTTTATTGCCCCAGGTCAAAATCTGCCAGTATGTGTGAATGCTTTAGCTTTGGTAGTTATTATGGTTATTAGAAGACATTCTGGCAGTAAGCATCAGTATGTTTCATGTATGCAGATTGGTTGAAATGCGGCAGCCAAAGCTTTCAGTGACAGAAATAATAATAAAAAAAAAAGTAGCTTATTCTGATTCTAGTAATTGGGGTTAGAATCAACTGAAAGATTTACTGATTAATTTTGAAGCACGGCAAGGTCCACCCTTGCACCCTTAAAATACTGCAGGGCCTTGAACTCCCCATTAGCCATTGTGCTCCCTCAGAACCTCAGGCAGCCTCCTTAAATCCTTGCAATGTCTGTTAATGATACTCAAGTTCAGCCTTTTGGCTACAGAACAACTGGCAGAGAAGCTTATGCTAAAATAGCTAATTTACTTGTGTGATTGCTTTTACTTTTATTTTGCTGTCTGTTTATGCTTTCTATGCTTGTCGTTGTCCTTGTGGTATTCTTTTGCTCTTAGTAATAAGCTGAAATCACAGCATATAAAGGACCTCTTGCTGATACCAAGCTGCAGCCTTGTTGGCAGGTTCCACATCTTATTTACCTCAAATTAAAAAAAAAACAGAAGAAAAAAAAAATCCCTCAATGCCTCTTAGTGATGTAGCATATAGATACAAACAGTCTTTCCTTTAAAGCCCCTACAAGGAACTTTCATTTTGAGTTGATTTTGGCGACCCTGTGGACAAAAGCGGTAGTGTTTTGCTGGAATGAAGCCTACATTTCCCATGAGCTCTAGCGTGTACTGTCGTAAAGACGCTTACCTGGCTTGCGCATGTGTTTGTTTTGGGGATGAATGAAACAACAAGGCGGGAAAACTTTGCCCCCGCTCCTATCGGGGATCCCAGCTCATCTCTGCCGCGCCCCAGCTCCACCTCTCCGGCGTAAGCGCCACCGCCGCCAGGGTAAACGCAGCGGTTGGCTGGTAAGGCTGAAGGCCTGTTTGGTGAGCACTTCCACAGCTTCTTGGACTGAGTATGGAGCGGTGCCTCACCTCTTTATTTCTCGGCACTCGCTGGACCCTGTCGATGCCTGGCTGGTACCTGTCGTCGGCCCGGATGAGGTGTTCCAGCCCCGCGGCCCCTGCTCTCCTCGTCCCCGCTGGCACGGGGTGAATCTGCGCAACCTGCGGCCTGTGTGTGGCTCCCCGGACAGCTAACGCTTGCTCCTGCCAGGATTGGGCTGATAAATGCTAGATCGCTAGCAAACAAAACGTTTATCCTGAATGATTTCCTGACTTCCAGAGGATTGGATTTTCTCTGTGACTGAGACGTGGCTGACTGTTGGTGAGTCCAGTGCTTTCACAGAATTTTTACCCAATGATTGCTGCTATTTTAACTCCCCGCGGACGTTGGGTCGAGGAGGAGGAATAGCGACTATTTATAAGCAGCTAGGTAAGATGACGTGTGCCGTCTGAGTGCCGTAAATCGTTTCGTCCTGGAAGCGACCTCGGGCGGACCCGGAGACAGTTTCCTAAAGGTATGGATATACACTATATAGAAATAGCTTATCTTCACACCGATGGTCTCATTTGCTGTTGTAGGTCACGCACAGACATCAGCAGAAACGAGAGACTTTTTAAAAGTTCCTTGTAGCGGCTTTAAAGCAATACCCTCCTTTGTTTTTTCTTAAATGTTTTCATCAGAAAGGTCCTAAGAAAAGTCTACATCAGAGTCATGACAAGCTTAAACCGCAGAACTTTTCACACCTGTCTTCTTATAACGTCAATTTCCATTGTCCTTGTAAATTGACAGTGCATGCCAGTTGATCCTTATTAGTATAGTTAAATGCACTGCCAATCCCAATAAAGGGCAAGAGACTACAATTTCCAATAGTTTTTAAGTGGAGGTACTTCTTTAGGACATGAATGCCGAGCAAGCTATTTAATATGGTCAGTAGTGTATATTAAATAACAAAAATAATGCATAGGAAGCTCGTTCAGTTAAAGCTGTATCCAGAGAAGGGCACGCAACCCCCAAAAATTGCCAAACACAAAAGATAGTCTGAGAAATAGCATGATCAATCAATAAGTATGCATGGTTCCCAATTAACTTAGCCTAATTGATGTGAACTTAAGTGTTAGTTTAGTTATTGTAAATTTTAAAAGACCACAATACTTTTCTATAATGAGAAAAATTATTATTTCCTTAAATATAATATACATTATAAAAAATATTACTATAATTTAAATCTGTAGTATTATACAACTGGGTTAACTAACTAGGGTTAAAGAAAACACAATAACCAGTTATTTTACACTAACAGGACTCAGGTGCCCTTGAGTGAGCATATTCTGTTCTTACCAAAGAACAAATCCCAATTAAGAAAACAATAGGGATTGTCAAAATCTTCTGAAAACTGCCTAAGTGGGCTGGACGAATAAATTTCTTCTCAACAAGAGTTGATGAATAATAGGGCTACACAATGTGCAATAAATAAATACAAATTTAAAAAGAATCATATCATGATTATTTTGACTGATACTGCAAGTGCAATTTTTTAGTGGGAAGGGTAATTTTTGCATTTCTTTTTCACTCAAAACATATAAAATGATGATGATGATGTAATTTTTGCTGGGATCTGTGCCAAACAAGCATGTTCCCTTACGTCTGGAATATTAATTTGTAGGCTGGGGCATCTATGTAGCACCACAAGGCTTAATTTTTTAATTTTTAATTTTTTTTTTAAAGATTATCTTTATGGGCTTTTTGCCTTTAATATACAGGACAGTGTGTGGGATGGGGGAGAGAGGGTGGGGAATGACACGCAGCAAGGGGCCGAGGGCTGGAATCGAGCCCATGGCTGCTACAGCGAGGCAGGGCCTCTGTACATGTGGCCCCGGCACTATCCACTACGCTTTTACCTTTTACCTTTATCAACAAATTGCAGCTCCTGCGATATGGTTATTGCACTTGGTCATATTGCAATTTCAATAATATCTTGAATAATTGAGTAGGGTGAATAAGGCCCACTGTTCTTATATATTGTAACGTAATGAATAAAATGACATGAAAACAATGTCATAATGTGAAACTGGTCACTCGTAGTGAATGTACAAATAATTAGCTCAGCACCAAACAGCAGACATGTTCAGCGACTAGCTGCGGAACATAGTGAAGCATTTGTCAGTTAAAGAGCAGGATATATCCCTCAGAAGATGGTTGAGGCCAAAACAGATGGACACAAACACAACTCCAATGATAATGTTGCTCCATAACTGCTGGATGTAAAAATAAGCAACTGTTTGCTAACATGTTTGCTATAATGTAACAGGTGATAATACCAGTTTTGTGTTTACAACGTGCTTCCTCTGCCCAGAGGTGCTGTTATTATCCATGGTTCCTAAAAAACGCAGAATATTTTCAAGGTCCTGACAAGTCAAGTGGAGGGCCATCACTCACACTTCTGTGGCCAAGTATCAAATTTGAGGTCAGGATATTATTTCTTTTGCTATGAAAGACCATCTGGTATGAAACTTTTCATATGCCTATATGCTTTGACTTCGGATATGACCTCAGGATTTCATAGCAGTAAAACTGCAGTAGCAATGCACCAAGCCCACAGCAACATTTGCAATCCAGCAGTGCCATGAATATGAAAAAGATGGGAAACAATAGCTGAGCTACTTCATGCTGTCTCTGGCTTGACCTCACACACTTGGCTTCTGCACCAGCTTTGGCTTTACCACATTAATACAAACAAATATAGTTTCTGTTCCTCCATGTAAAGCAGCAAAATGAAATGTTCAGCGTGTCCCTAAACAGTTTATAAATTCCCATATCATAAAACAATTTAATCATCATATTTCATACATTTTCATTGAATTTTTCACAGACCCATGCATTTATTCATTTCATCAGGGAGATCAGAGCTCAGGGGCAGCTAGTAGCGTTAACCCTGCACTTGGGAGGCAGATATGGTGTTTAGTCAAAAAGCACATTTCAACAGGCATAACCACATTTGCTATGTGAATACTGCACCTATTTTGTCATGTCCTTTTTGCTCTCATATTTCCATTATTCACTTATATGTATTCTAAAATCAACCCCAGCCAGAGATATTCAATAGTATCAACCTGTACTAGAAAAAGACACCACATCCAGTTTTGCAGCTACACCTCTCTTACTGGTTTTTAACACATTCCAGTTGCAGCTGTCTCCCTGTCTTTCTGCTGTTGCGCCTTTGTGATTATAGAGGCTCAGCCACGCTGCCGTGGCAACAAAATCATGGTAATTTTCTCTGTTGAATGATGTAACATTTTCTTATCATTATGGCAGATGATGCTGGTGGGCTGCATTCCCGCGGATCTGATATTGTATCATGAATCAGAAATGTGACTGGTAATGGTATCCACACTCCAAATAAGAAATCTGACTCATTTAGCTTTAGGTGTTAAACTTCCATTGATATACATATCCAGGTCCCCACTTTATGCATATACAGTATCCAGAAAGCCAAACTGCAGTTCCAGTTTTTTCCTGTTGTCCTGGTAAATTCAATATAATGTACACTTCCACAGCATTAATTACAACCTTGGAGTCTTGCCATACTCACCACTGCTGATGAGTTTCTCTTTTGAAACAGAAATACTATTTTGATTTATTAATTATTTGAGTACGTTTAGCTTTGCAGTTTTTTTAATCAATGTTAAGTAACCTTTAAGGAAATTCAAACTTTCTGCATAGATGTGTCCATTTAAAGCCTTCAAGTGGCTAAAAGACCATAATCCTGCTCTGGCTTTTCTGGTAGACTTTTAATTTCGAATATTTGCAGGAGGTGTTGAGGTGTTGACTTTCAAGTTAAGTGTGTGAAGTTAGTATTGTGGAAATATACATTCTATTAACTTTCATAAGGTCTTCGAGGCAAATATTTCTTCCTTTTACCAATACGGTCGCTATTTCATGCAGATATTGTAACCAATGGATAACACCACATTTCCAGTGTCTGACTAAAATTTGTTGTTTTACGTCAAAGCAGATCTGAGAGGTGAAGTGAAATGCTTTCTCCTTTTCTCCTTTTCTAGGATAACCTATCCACCTCACAGGTGTGGCATACAAGATGCTGAAGAAACAGCATCATTACGACACAGGTGTGCCTCAGGATGGTGACAGTGAAAGGCCACTCTAAAATATATAATTTTGCTAATGTGAGGGTTGTGAACAGAGTGTCCCATGATGGTGGTAAAGTTATGGTATGGGTTGGCATAAGCTATGGACAACCGACACAGGTGCATTTTACCAATGACAGCTTAAATGTAAAGAGATACTGTGAAGAGATCCTGAAACCCATTGTCATTACACTTATCCACTGCCATGACCTGATGTTGCAGCATGACAATGCATGACTCCATGTTGCAAGGATCTGTTCACAATTCCTGGAAGCTGGAAACATCCCCGTTCTTGTTTGGCCTGCATACTCACTAGATATATCACCCATTGAGCATGTTCGGGATGCTCTGGATCTGCTTTTACAACAGCGTGCTCCAACTCCTGCCAATATTCAGCAACTTCACACTACCATTGAAGAGAAGTGGACCAACACTCAACAACCTGATCAGCTCTATGTGAAGTAGATGTGTTGCACTGGATGAGGTAAGTGGTGGTCACACTAGATACAGACTGATTCTATGGGGCATCTGTGACCAAAAATGCAACACTTAACGCAAGAAGTGTTTTTTTTACCCTCAAGATAAAACTGCACCTTTAAGAGTGGCTTTTTATCGTGACCATACCAAGGTGCACCTGTGTAATAATCATGTTGTTTAGTCAAAACCTTAGTAGGTCCCCCTTGAGGTGGATTATCTTGGAAAAGGAGAAATGCTTGCTAAGGTCCCAATCATACAGAAAGCATTTTGCAGGTTGCAAAATTTGAGGCACACTACACTGCCCGTTCTTATACCAACCTTCCCATGTAATTAATCTACCAAAATGACCAGGCGGATGGTCCTTGCTCTAGTTCTGGTTGAGGGTAAGAGGCTGTCAGCAAACAGTTTGTTGGGCACGGGGAAACGCAGATCAGTGTGGGTACATGAGACACTAAAAAAGAGGGTGGATCACAGGAAGTCCCACCAGTTGGTCCAGGAGCTTCCCCTCCATGATGGCCATTTCCAGGCATATTTTAGGATGACTCACTAGTTTCTCCTCCATTGTTTTGCAACTGTAAACTTGTTTGTTGTCTTCTGCAACCTTGGGTCCTCTACCGGAGGCCTGGGAGTTTGAAGGTTCTGCACAGTAAGCTGTTCCTAGGACTGCACTCTTCTGGATAGAGACCTCAGATGTTGTATCTGGAATTTGCTGGAGCCACTCTATATCTATATCTATATCTATATCTATAGCTATACTTCTATATACTCCTGCACTCTTTCTCAGTCAGTTTAAGTTCAATTTGATTTTACCAAGGACACATATAATCAATTCTAGGATTATACAGAAACATGATACAAGCCAGTGCTGTCCTCCAATCAGCGGTGGAATAATGGAATGCCCTACTCATATTCAACACACAATTACACTAATGACAGTGCATCGCTGTGGCCTTGTGATCCTGCATCAAAATGAAGATATTCATCATGGTAATTAGACAGCTTTGTACAGGAAGGCTTTATTTGTGTGTTTGAGTGGAACGTTGGACCACAGAGCACCTTAGTTTGATGGTTCCACACATGAATAAGTCATATCCTGAGGCTATCCATATTTCATCAAACATCCTCATCTATAATGGACGCTCTTTGCCCGCCGAGGCCCTCACCTGATAGGGGCTGTCTCATCGCCCTTGTCCAGCCATTCCTGTGGAGGGATGATGTACATACACCACAGCCCCCAGTTGTAGCCATGGGCGGCGTTGGCGTATTGCTGCACCTCAAACGTGTTGTACTTGATGTTGTCTATGGCGGGCAAGATGATGCGGGTGTGATCCTCCTTCATACGGGTCAGAATGGGTTCAGCCCTTAAAATGAAAAAAGAGACAGAAGTTAAGAGTGGACGTTCTGAGTTAAGTATGCAGAAGCTTCAACACACAGTTGCAAAAGGTGAAGAGAGACAGTGTGAGGAGAAAAGTGTGCTACAGGGCAAACAATAAAGCCATGCATATTTTCATTCTGCCCTGCAGAGGTTTGAAGTATTAATATTGCAGCAATGGTAGAATGAATAAATCTGGTCAACAATGGCCAGATGGATAATGTAACTGTGTGTAAATGTGAAGTGAAAGCTGTGAATGTGGTTTCACAGAAACTATGTGTAGGATTAAACATATTGAACAGACAGGTATTTACTCTAGATTCTAATTCCATGAAACAATGCCAGTAACAGCTATGGATGACTGCAGATGTCATCTCAACTTTCACTCCAGCGCTACATTTACATGGGTTTTCCGCGACGATACAGTCTGTCGAGTCAGCATCTATTCAACATTCAAAACGATTGCCAGGATCCGTTTCCCTCCACTGTTTATGATGTGAAGGTCTCGCAAAATGAATTTTCTGCGGAACAACAAATAATATCATATCATATTTTATATCTCCTGCTCATGAAAACGAAATGTCAAAATGTGACACTTATCCCGGTGAGAGACTTGATAAGAGGTAAAACCTGATAAAGCAAAAGACATCAGGTGAAAAGAGAGGCTTAGTCTGCTCCTGGGAAAACTATCCTCTCTCTCTTTTTTCCCCCTCTATGTGAAGGGTTGCAAGTTAGTTTCTGAAAAAGGCCTTGCTCCGAGCACTCGCCAGGCTCTTCATCTCATGGCTTTTGCTCCGAGGCAGCTTTGGCTGGCACACTTTCTTTTAGAAAACATCAAGTGGAGAGCATGGGCTGTATTCACAAAACATCTTAAGGCTAGGAGTAGCTCTTAACAGAACAATTTGGGAGAAACATCTCAAAGTGACGGGCTTGTCAGTCCGTTATACTAGAGTTGGGACAATTTCAGGTTTTGCTGGTTCAGTGTATGAACTCGATTTTGTGCAAACCAGCTGAACCGACATTTGTCATTACCACATATTCTGGGAAAAAAAAAAAGAAAAAAGCCTACATCAGTAACCTGTGCTGTCACAGCAACACAGCGTAGTATTGCATTAGTAAAAAGCAATGTGACAATGTGATTTACATAATATTATGTTTGTTGAAAAACAGACTCATGGAGCCACTAGTTTCTAACAGGCAGTGCCCCATGTATTACCGAACCAAGGCCGGTGTTGTGTCCCTACTGGTTTCCAATTTAACTGGTTTCCTTACCGAACAGCTGCAGATGTGCTGCGCCTCCGTCAGCAGATTCGTCACAAATTCACAAACATACACAACATATTACTGGCGATCTTAAAGTCGCAGCCCACATCTACCACAGCGAATATGCTTCTGTAAGTGAGCACTACGTACCAGCGACATTAAAAAAAAGAAAGGAAAGAAAATATGATATACACAAATTTGCGTCAAGCTGGACTCGATTTCACGTCAACAAAAGACAATATAACACAAACGTGGTCGTGGAAGGGGGGAAGAGCGGCATATGTTGTGTTCTTTACTACAACGTACACGTGTTTTTTTTTTGTTGGGAGGAGATAGGATATGGCAGAGTTAGTCTGGATGAATACTCGGATCGGGTATCGGCGCTGATCACGTTATTTTTCTACAAAATCGGAATCAGTAATAAAAGATCGGAGGAATCAAAACAACAAAAATGGCCAGGTTTTTCATCTATGTTGTTCATTGTTACCTCCGCTTTCCAATGTATAAAGTGTGGCGATCCTATATATTTTATAAATATATATATTTTTTTATAAGACAGTGGTTATCAGCTGATGGCTTGCTCACCTCCAGACACACCCACCGGTGCGATCGGCCAGTGGGACGGCTCGATCACCTGAACCCAGGTAGACCGGCCCCTACATGCCGCTCCTGGCAGTATGACAAGAGACGCCGGCGAGTGAGAAACGAGTCCTCTGCGTATTCGGCCTACCACGGCATTTTACACCGCTCAAAGTCAGCGGAATAAGTGCGCTTCCCTGTGGAATATCATCCATCCGGCCACCGGCCTCACCTCAGATTCCCCGCCACGGATATCAAGGGATCCTACGGAGCCTTCACACCCAAAACAACGCCGGAGCGTTACGGCATTCACCCACGGTCCCGTGAGTTGGCAAAAGCTGGGGGTTACTTTCCGTTTCATTATTCCTTATTTGGGACCTTCGGGCCGGGTTGATTTATTGTTTTGAAGCTGAACTGAGTCAGAGCAAACAGTGGATTTTCTTCTTTACCTCCTTGTTTCCGGGAAAACCTGGGGTGGAGTTTTCTTTTGTTTAGCGAACTGTGTGGATTGAACTGAATTGAACTGTGATATGTTGTTTGGAAATCCTGGAGTGGAGTTTTTTGTTTGAACTGGATTGAACTGACTGAACGGAACATAACATTTATTTTCTTTGGTGAAAAAAATATATACTTTCTTGAAACTGATTACAGCTGTATTTGAATTTTTGAACATTGAATATAATTCTTTTGTTCTACAGACACCAGGTAAAAACAATTTAATTTTGGTGTTAAGGGACCTGTTTTATGGGTTTTATGGTTTCTTTGTGGGGTTTGACTGAGTAAAAGAAAAATATTTGTTTCATGTGTCAAACCGCTACAAAAGATATAGGCCTATTTTGTTTGTTGAAGACAAGAAGAAGATATTGAATTTGTGCTGCTGAACCACCGATAAACCTTTTGGATACTATTTAAATAAAAAACAACCTTATAGGACAACTTGGATGCATTCTTTTTTTTTCTTTCTTAATGCTTTGCAAAGTATCTCATTGGACTCGGTTTCAAAATAAAGGACTCGGTATCGGATCGGATGCAAAGAAATTGTGATCGGGACATCCCTAATACTAAAACAGCGCCTAGAAATAAAAACTTTATGTGTAGAGTACTTCATTCGATACCCATAATGTTAATAGAGAGGCATGAAGTATAGCCATACTTTAGAATCTTATGGTGGTGAATCGTCTTGCTTAACTGCGTCAGATATATTGAGCTTGACTTCACCACACTACAGACTGTATGGGTTGTACCTGCTGCTGTGAGTGAGAATCCGCCTTGGCGCACACACAGAGACATGGCTAACTGTAAGCACCACACAGCTGACGTTAGTTAATAGTTATAAATGGATTTAACAATAGAGCTGTTTAGTGTTGATGAGAGTTTGTGGTGTTGGATGCTAGCCTCTGCTGCTGTTTTAGTTTGTGCTAACCCAGCAGACACTGAACTGATCATTCGCCGAGGAGAGCGGCTCTGGAGACCACAGCAACAGAAAGTTTACTGATCAAGCGGAGGTCGAGACCAGAGTTGGGTAAGGGTTACTTTAAAAGTAATCAAATTACTTTACTGCATTACTCCCTGAGTAAAGTAACTCAATTACTTTAAAAGTACTTCCAACGTTACTCCCTGAGTAAAGTAACTCAAGTACTTTTAAAGTACTTTTGAGTATTCTACATTTCCTATTGGGCAATGGACCACAGGGCGCTAAGCCTACATGTTTTTGTCTCCAAAATTAAAGTTATGGACCACTTGCCCTTCACTGAGATCCAATTCTCCCGTCACAGCCGTTACTACCAGTAGAAACACAGAACGATCTGCTGCCATAGACAACTGTACAGTATGACAACAACACCCCAGCATTTTTAATATTTCCTCTAGGGATGTTACCACACAGAGTAAAAGGGGGAAATGATGGCGTTAAACAGCAGAGGCACTTTGTGAGTACTGCCATTAGCATCAAGCTAGCAAACAATTTTACATCCTCATAATGGAGACTGACATAAAGTAATAACATTAACAAATAGCGGCGGGGCTTTTACTCACCACAACTGCAGAGGCTACCAGCTTCATTTGAAACAGACTACATTATAAAAGGGCTGTTATTTATTAATCCCTCTGTGTTTTTATATTTTTACTTTTTATCCGCTCCCGTTGCCTTGATAAAGTTAATGCAGTGTGCCGTCATCTCAAACTCAACACTTCCTGAATTTGTTTCAAATTAAAAGCCCCTTATAACCTCGGCTGAGAGAATCCCTCCATTTTCTTAATAGGCTTTTATTGTGAAACATTTGTAGGAACTTGGTTGTGGAGGATACACTAGCTTGAATGTTTACGTACAGTACTTCAAATGTAGCTCCTGCCACCTGCTGGCGCTTTTTATGTGACTACAACAACATGCCTGCTGGCACATGAACAGACAGTGACTCAAATAATAGTAAAAAGTAATAAAAATAGGACAAGAATAACCCGATGACATCACACACGTCGTGAAAGACGACCGGGGATAATTGGTGAGTACCATCGTGTAGTGTGTCATGTCTGTCGACCAAGTCACGGCACGATTTTATGACTCCACAATCGTGTAATGTGACATAGTGACTTTCAGATTGGGCAGAAAAGTCGTGTAGTACTAGTGTGTACTAGGCATAATGCAAGTCCTGAGTCTGGCCTGTCTGTCAGCGAGTCCTCCTCCACCTTTTTTTAGACTCCACCATAGACAATGGCAGCATTTCTTCTACCACGTAGCGAGCCACAAGCTTCATGGCTTCTTTCGGACTGATAGGTTTAATGTTATCTCCGTTATTAGAACCAAAAGACAGCCGTTGCTGTTTCNCCAACTCTGGTCAAGACAGTTTGGGATTAGACCCCCTGCTCAAAAAGGATTGAATGCAGATATCGTTTGACTGGGGACTTTTTATACTATCTGGTACTGGGTTATAGTAGCAATACCCAGCAACATGTCGTTGTCCTGTTTGTGGTTCTGCTTCACTCTGCTTCTGCTTCTTCTTATTTAGTGTTTATTGGTGTTTAGCAAACCAACTTAGCATTACCGCCACCAAGTGGACTGGAGTCACTCTCATTCATTATGTTGCATTCGGGAGCGGTTGCTGGGTCAAGTGCAACACCTAGTGGTAAAATTTGGTATACCAGTCCGGTCTGGTGTTTGGCTTATTATCAAACCGGTTAGAAAATGTTATGGTGGCCCCACAATGAAGGTTTCTGTCTTATTTCACTGAGCTTTTTAACACAAGCCCCTGAGCCTATGGAAGGTTAGGGGTAGTCAAGAGGACTAATTAGTCACAAAGAACAAGTCACAAACAGTCCTGACAGTGGTCACTGCCTGCAGTCCATCTAGTAAATAGGCCAATAGTTTTGACAGATTGAAGACATTCACCTTTTAAAAATAAATGTTTCAAATGTACTTGACATTGTTAATAAGAGTGGAGCTACAGCGTGCAGCGCTCTAGCCATCAGACAGAATTGTACTTTACATCACACCCTACATGCCCTCTTCAGATGCCACAGTGCTACAGTTAATTTCCTACAGATTTACAGAACCTAACAAAGGTCAACACTGTGGCAATTAACGTCCAGTCTCTTCAACACTGAATTCTTTGGAAGTACAAGTTCAACATGTTAGTAATATGCTCTTTAATTTCTTGCCAGGAATTAGATAAGAAGATTGATATCACTCTCATGTCTGTACCTTAAATACCGAGCTGGCCCCAGGACGTCACAGAGCCCAGATGCTGTTACACTGTAACTCCATGTAAAACCACAATTTGTAATTTTAACATTCTTGTTTGTGTTGGGATTTAACATGACATAACACTTCAAGCAGATTTTTTATCTTCAGGCAGAGTGAGGCTTGCAGTTTCCCTCACCTTCTGCTCTTATGCTAACATAAGCGAGGGGGGAGTGATACCAGTTGAGATGATGTCTCTGTCTTACCAATGGATGAACAAAATGCTCATTATAGTTTTGTTATGTTTGTTTAGCTCAGAGTATCTTGTCCGGGAACAGTGTGTGTCACCAATAAATTGGTACAATGTTTTATTATTTATGAACACAGACTAAACCCTTCAAGCAATCATTAGATGACACCATCCAAAGAATCAACCCACCTTTACTTTTAAAGTTCTCTCCATTCCTCACAGTAAAAGCTGCCCTCAGCAGCTTTGTTAACAGATCTTAAGAGGCAACACTTTGCTACTGTAGGAACTTTAGTGCCATTTAGGAGGACTTCCACTGCGAAGAAAAATACTCCTGATTTTTTTCTGTGTCTTGGTCACTGGAATGCTTTTCATCACTGCCATACACAGTAAGCTCCCTGTGCTATTTAAAGCCTTAGCCAAAGGCAACATGGTCTTGAGATCCATATGGTACAGAATGATGCCGAAACGCTGCTGGAACTGGCTGCATTTGTATAATCTTCTCATGCTGAGAGATGATCTCCAGTATATCTTCAAAGCAACTCTTCATAGGCTCAATTCTTCACATGATATACTTCTAAATTTATAAAAGGAGGGGCCAATTATAAAATGATAATTGTATCTCTCCAGAAAATTCCCGCAATCCAACTTTCTCTCTCTCCCCCCACCCACTGACTTTCTTACATTCCATCTTCACCCTGATCCTTCCCCTCTCTCTCCCCCCATCTACTTCTCTTCAAGAAGTGAAACCCATTTATCTTTTTAAAGCAAAATTACTACTTATGACATGAAGGTAGGGGACAGAAAGTACGGAGGGAATGGATCCAAATTGAACAATATGGGATGTCAGTAAAATATGAAGCAGTACTTAGAAAAAGCCATCATTTAATAACGAGAGAGTGGTCGCTAAAAGTATCACAGCCGCCCTTCTGAGAGGGTGGCAGACAGCTCTCTCTGTCTTTACTCCAAAGCTGTATTAACTAGACACATTTTAGAGTTTTCTTCTTTAATTTGATCGCCCGTGTTGTGGGTAACTATAACTTCCTGTCAGTGATCATGGTAAGGCAAACAACCAATACAAATCAACTGAAAAATCTGTGTTGAAGGCAGAGCTAAACATGGCATGTCACCATTACTGCAGAGGCATCTCAGGTTTCCAACAAAATGCTAGACATTTTGGGATGTTTTGGATTTTTGTACAGATTAAACAAACAACACATAATGTGAGCTTTATATAGATTTTTGTTTTTACCTTTGGACGGATCTTTTCTACCTATTTCCTCCTGTTTCCAGTATTTATGCTAGACTAGCTCAACACATCTCTGCTCACCACATTTTTTTTACTTTAATTAATCTCCAATAAGTGCTCACATTTACATTCTGTGCAGCTGCAGGAACAACGCACCAACCATGGATGGCGAAAGACCAAAACACTGTCTGCAACGTGCTTCTGATCCTTTGCTAGCTAGCCTGGGTACCAACTACATGTTTCCTAGGTCAAATTCCACTATTGCAATTTATTGTGTTTCAGATATTAATCAAATCCATCCTCTAGCCATCCGTGATGCCTTAGGGTTTAGTCTGTAAGCCAGTTGGAGGCTACGCTTCTGACCTGCCAGAGGCTGTGTCTGTGTGTTGTCTGACTATATGGCAGCTCTGATCTTAAATGCACAATGCAATGGGATAAAAGGGACCTTCTTTTATATGGATTAAACTGTTCCTTCAACCACCTAAAATGGCCCAATTGTCAGGCCAAACAGGCAATTACATATCAATTGTATGTTAGGTATGTTATTAAATTAAAATAATTGTCCAGATCCCTGTTAATTTTATTTCGTTTTTTACAGCTCTGATTGCATGTTTGCATTTTACGTTAATCGTACTAGTCAAGAAGACCCGTCATCCTTTGCACGCAAGCCAAGCACTGTTAACTGGTGTCGTAACACATTTACAGCAAAGCTGAGTAGCGACACTGCATCCAGCCCTCATAATACATCTATGGTTACACAGCACTTTCAGGTTCTTTTTTTTCCCAAAGCCTGTGTCATAACAGATTTCACACTAGTGTTTTAAGATTGAATAGCTTTCACATACACACAGACTACCTTCATCTGTCAGAGAGGAGACTGCAGACTGTGCACTCAGTTTGACTTCCACAGTTATGCCAGTGTCGCTACAGAGCCTAATACATAAATCAGCCGACAGATTAGCCTACATGAAATAAACAAAACAAATGAGAAACAATGACAAGCCATATTTACACATCACCATATAGAGGATGTATGTGTTGATGTCTGCCAAATATTCTCTTTTATGGAAAACAATCAGATCTGACAGTTAGACTTTAGAAATTACTTTCTGAAGATAAATGGCCTGAATAATTTTTCTCTGTCTTTTTATTGCTGCGGGTTGCAACACGGTGAATTCTCTTTGAAACCTTTGATGTTTCAAAGCCATCCGATAAACAGTTGAGCCATTCAGTTGTTTGAAAAAGACAGTATGAGCAAACATTGCTGACTGAAGGCCAACATATCATGTACAGCATGCGAGAACGTGCTAAAAGAAAGACTTTGCTGTTAACCTTTAGACAACTTTTGTTTAATGTAGATTCTGATGTGGTTGGTTTGTTGTGGTTAGCTGAGGCGTTGCTGCTACTGAATCTCTTTCTACACTTCCTAACCTCCTGGAGCTTTCTCTGCCATCCCAGCACCTTCCATTCATCTCCCTGCGTCCTTGAGAACCCCCTAAAACACCCCAGAGCCAGCCAGCAGCTCCTGCACCTCAGGGATCCACAAGGCTGATAAGATAGAGACGCTCTGGAAATGAGGACACATCTGGTTTTGACAGACGAGCCTGTGTCATCCCTCTTACTGTATCTGCCATTTCATCTGCATAAGACTGGGAGGGTTATTCATCCACATTGGCCCAAATCACACTCTGTTCAATACTACAATAGGATTTTTCCCCTTTCCGGCGATGACTCATCCAATATTATGAATCATGTTGACATCCTCCACTGCCGTCCGCTCCACCATGACATTTCTTGTAGCGGTTCATACTGAAGGAGGAGCCCCTTTGATTTATTAACTCTACATGGCTGACTGTTTGTCTTTCATAATAGCCGGTACCTTTGTGGAGCTTCGCATCAGGGTGTGCACACATTTGGAAGATTTAAACAAACAGAACGACGTGTTACAAACCAGGATAAATATCACTGTACAATCGCAGTTTATATCTGATTTACTCAACCTCAGTGTCCTTCCTTTGTCCAGTGCTGAAGTAAAAACCCTGCAGCTCTCCCCCCTTAGAGATTACAGTCTTTATTTAGAATTTCCAGATCAACAGATCTCAAATAGTTAATGATTCTGGAGCAGGGAATTATCAGATAATGAAATCTAACTGCACTCAGAATTATGCCCCAAAGAGCAGCAGGCCCTCAGTGCCTAAAATAAGATCTCCTTTTATTCTGCATTGGACTTAATGCAGCAGAACATGTGAGCTACTCATGCAGGGGGGAAATGTAATTTCGGAGTACTGTAGCTCTCATGGATGACCCAAAAACTTGATGTGAGAGCATGGACAAGAATAGCATGGCAAATTGAGGAGAGTCACATTTCTGGTGTTAAGGAGAGCCTTCACAAATCTCACTTCATGAAAACTTAATTTAACTGTGGTTTGACTTCATTTGTCTGTCAACAAAAAGCTGGTGTAAAGAAACAGTGTCAAGGTTGTTTTCTGAATTTAATTTTTAACTCCTAACCTGGCTGTGACACCACCAATACATCCTCTGAGTGTTAACTATAATTCTTAGAAAAGGCTAGACCTCATTGATCCCCAGGGAAACATTCACATGCACTTATGCAGATACTTATCTTTATCTTGCTTGGTGAGATTAAGCCATTAGCCATTACCTGTTATATCCTCAGGTTAGCTTAACGGGTGTCCTTTTTTTTTTGCTTGTTTAGTGTTAAGGGCTTTGTCTATAACAATCAGTTCTTTACACCTTCTGAATTTATTATCAAGTAAATGCAGATATTTTGAGGTTTGCCAGCTAAGGCGACAGTTGGAGGGATGATGCTCCACAGAGCTTCAATTCAGCACATTAGTTAGAGGATTTTTTTTACACTTAAGTGAAACATTGACGTCACTAAACTAAAATTACCTTTTAATCAAAAAGGCAATATGCAGAACAAAATAGGCTAAATGGCTGACCTATGTAAAGTGAAATCATGGAAGCAATGGATAAATTAATCTATACTGTTTCGTGTAGATGGCTGAATTTATATTAACATATTAACAATATTAACATCTAGAATGATTATGCTCACTAGGGCAGGGTATCGGTATTTGATATCTTTAAAAGGTACTGATTGAAATAACCCAGGACCAGAATTATCGAAACATCTCTGCATACAATTATTTTTTTGCCTGTATAAGCGTGGTGTATTTGACAAAGTCAGTGTGCCAGGATGCCACCAAAACATTTGAAAGCATGGCTACACTACACACCACTACGTGCACATTATGGGTATTGAATTAAGTACTCCATTGGTATCGGTATCACTTAAAAAGTACTGGTATTGTAATTTTTAATGATACCCAGCCCCAATGCTTATACAGGTGTGTATACTGTGTGAGCATGTTTTTTATTTATTTACTTCTTTAATTTATTTATTTTTTCTTATGAAAAAGGCTTAACATTAACACTGAATTTGTATGCCATGATAAACACTGTCGCATTGATCTTTGCACGAATTCTCTCTCCGACCTCGTCACAAATTGACATTTGGTCATGGACTTTCCACATCAGGAAATGTATAGTTTGCATACAGCCTCTTTCAAAATAAACACATTACGTTGGTACAACACCACAAATTGACATTTTTTTCCTTCAACAACAAACATACATGGTTATGTTTTGCCAGCATATGCACATTGGATTTAGGAAGAAACAACATGGTTTACAATCCTATGGGAAGCGAACACCGGCCTCCCAGGTAAAAGAGGGTGGTTGTTGGACCCATTGACCACCCCTGCCACACGCCCTAATTGGACTTCTGCCACCTTAACTTTCATTGTTGTCCTGTTGCATTTCCCCCTGATGCCACCGGGTGTGCCATTAAACAATAACAGTAACTGGCCGTGTGTCATGCCGACGTGAAAAGGACAGCCTTTTTTGTTGGTGTCTGACCAAACGCTTGATTTTGACAACTTCAGAGTGAGACCGGGTTGATTTTTGTGGTGTATGATTCAAACCTAATTTTTGACAGTTTCCTGAATGTCACTGTTTATTGTATTATATGTGATTCATGTAACCACATTTATACACACTGCAGTGTTAATATAGAGGCAACACATGTATGGTTAACAATGACACTGTGTGGGAGTTCATTTCCAAATGCACACCACTGTTGAGAACACTCAATAGCGCTAAAGAGTGTTAAATTTTAACCACACAAAGAGTCAATAATTGCTGTTAAAATATCAACACAAGAGTTAATATAGCACTGGAAATTGAAAATTTGAAAGTGTTAAAATGAACTCTGATGGTGTTAATTAGTTTGCAGTGTACGTGTGATGCATGTGCATATGTATGTGTGTGTGTCTTTGAGAAGAATTTAAGCCTGCAGTGCCTCTGGCCATTTTTTAAGTGCATTAAATCTTTGTAAATGTGAGGTTGTCCACAGTTTCCTGCCTGGCTGTTTCACAGAGCAGCCCAGACATGTACATGTAGAGCACATATTACTACCGGCCAGTCTCCTGCCTCCCATAAAAAATGCAGAATCAGAAAGAAAGTAAAAGGTATCCGTGCAGAATGTCTATTCATTATGGCGTCAGGGCTTTTTGAAGTAGATAGTGGGATGCAGAAGCATGAACTAATAAAGGTTCCTACGATGCAGTGTTAGATTCCATGCTACTTCTAAATGCATTTGCTCAGGATGTGGTTGATATGACACAAACGTAAAGGTGGAATAAATCCCCGTCTTGTCTGTGCTTTTGGAGGTCTGCCTGGCCTGTGCTCTGTGAAGCACTAAGTATGGCTGCAGCCTTCTTTCACGTCTCCAGACAGATATAAACACTGATCCACCGCCAGACACAGTGAGCGAGGGCAAAGACATGATTTACTTTTGCTAAGAAAATATTTCCTCAGCCTTCAAGAATCCTGAAATCTGTATACCATCGAGTTTAATATAATACCAATGCACCTGTGTGGCATAATAAGCAGACAGGGCTCCATATTAACAAAGGAAATATTATCAAAAATGGATGTGACAAATATTACATATTTCATAATTACAGGAGGCGGAGGTTGGTTTTATCCTTTTCTTATGAATTCCACCACTTTGTCTCATTCTTAGATAAATTCGCCAGGTCACATAGCAGCGGAGCATTCAAAATTCATCAAAGTGTTGCTTTCTGAAGCATGTATTTCATTACAACCTCCCTGCAATAGCAATCTTATCTCCAGCACACACTCAGCAGGGAGCGGCTGCTATACTTCTAATCATTAATCGTTAATAACCTGAGATTGCAACTGTGCAGGGACTTCAAAAACCAAATAAATATCAATTTCCCTGCGCTTCCCCTCAGCAGCTGCATGGTAGCATACAGTAGGTCCTAATTACAACACGCTCCCATTTCCTGCCATTAATCCTGTTTATTTACAGAGCAGGCAGAGCGAAACGGGTCCTGTTTGGAGCAGAATGGACAAGCGTTGTCTCAAGGATGGATGGATATAAAGAGTTAGAGGAGATGGATTATGAACATTTAGCTGATGCAATACTGCCTTAATGATAGGCAACAATTTCATATCCTCATATTAAAGCAGAGCAACGCCGTGAAAATCTGATTCCCTCACTCGTCTGGTGGAAACCGCTCGCCTCTTAACTCCTCATAAACCAACATGGTGTGAGGGAATGGGAAACAGCTGTCAAGTGCACTATACAGTACGGTACAATTATGTCCGCTTTAACAGTAATGTGAACCAGCATTACATTTCAGCTGCAAATGTACAGCACCCCAGGTGGAATGCCATGCCAATAAATCACAGCACTGCAGCTAAGAGCTGGCAGCATTGTCTCTGGCTCAGTATGCACAGGCAGCGTGTGCAAGGTCATTGAGGGAGACTCTCCACAACATCTACGGGACCCATCCATCTCACTTATCACTGTGTGTGCAATGGTGAATAATCATATTATGATAAATAGGGGGCTTCTTCCATTGTAACAAATAGATAGTGTAGATAGCACGAGTGAATCTATCTGAATACAGGAACACCACAGAATGTTTGTAGACATACAGTAGATAATAAATGCACACGCGCACACACACACACACACACACACACACACACACGACATCTGAGCCGCACGGTGGAACGTCTTGAAGATGTCTGTCACCTCCTCGATTGCTATATCCCTTTCTCCCAGCGTCTACTTGTAGAAAAATCACAGGTATTCTGCTCTACTTTTCATTGACTCCTGTAAATAAAACCTCACGCAAAAGCAAATCTGAAGCAGCAAAACAATGAAAAAAAAAAATAGGCTGAGGTTATCAAAGGAAGACGGAGACGGGTACGTGGGTGAGGGTGTGTGGAGGGGGAAACAAAAGAGAGAGGTATGTGAAATTCACACGATGGCAGCAGGTGAACTAACTCAAAGGAGACGCAGCCTCGGCATGTAGAACAGGGAGGCGGTGATGGCATAGCACGAGAACTCAGGAGGAGGAAACCTATGCGGAGGTGAATGGGTGAAGTGGGGCCATGAAAGGCATGTCTATTTTTGGGCAAGAACAGATGGGGGAAACAGATGAGGGATCCACCAGGGTATCAATTATCATCAGTATTGCACCTAGGCAATGATGCAACTTTCTCCCTGAGTGCCGTTTGTTGGCTGGGAGGCTCGCCTTACACAGCCTCCGGGCCTTAAGTTCACATTTGTGCTACAAAACAGAGTACCGAGAGGCAATCATCAAGGTACATCAGATCACAGCAAGGGTTACAAGGTCAATGCGTCTGCTGGTAAATGGCTGACTAATACATGGTAGGCGGTATGCGTCTGCTTTACTCATATCATAAACAGGGTCATGCTCACCCTCACCATTAGTGCATTCATGTCTCTTAACAAAGGGACCTTGATCAGTATTACACCAGTTAATAATGGAGAAAAAGCTTGCTTTAACTGGCATGTCAGTACGCTGTTTTCACAAGGCATCATACATGAGCATGGCAATATTTGGTAGAATGTAACACAGTGCTACTATCTGTTAATTCTCACATAAATATCTGCAACCATATTGTATTTGTAAGTGAGCAAAGCCGACACTAGACGTTAGAAATCATCTAGACTGCTTTATTTTGACACCCTCTCCACAGCCTCCTGGAGCGACAGAGGAGCAGCTGCAGCAGTCGCCTCATCTCACTGCATTGCAGAACAGAGCGTTTCACGAGATCCTTTGTCCCCATGGCAACAAGACTGTTTAACACCTCCTGAATCTAGTCACACACACACAGACACTTACACACATTACGTTAGCCACAACTGGACTGGACTGTGGAATGGACAATTTTATTTTAATTTAAATTCAATTTCTATTTGTGCACTTATTTTAACCTTTGTTTGGTGTTGAAGAGGGAAGTGTGGTTGTTGTTTTTTGTCTTTCATGAGATGCTCAACAGCTGATTTCCCTTCAGGGCTGAATGAAGTCCTTTCTATTCTATTCTATTCTATTCTATTCTTTTCTATTCTATTCTAGTCTAGTCTAGTCTAGTCTTGTTTTCTACTGCCATTTATATGTATGCGTTTATTAAGCTGCTCACCACAAAAATATACATAATAGCCTTTTAATTTATCAAATAATGAATCATTATTTGTATTTGAAAATCTCATTCAAAAAATGAAAATGTAAGACTAAATTTATTCCCCCAAAAAAGCTGTTTATGGTTGAGGTGGAAATGAAAAGAGGAAATACAACAGAAGTTTTTAACAGGAGAAAAAAACAAGTCACAACTGTATTGAGCCATACTGTATGATTTTCCTCTCAACACTGCAGGTTGTGTACACAATGGGAGGAGGCCAAGGTGTTTGTCAAGTCTTAAGTGTCTATGATTAAAATGATTTATCATTAGTCATAACACATGGGCTGTAATAAGTCATTTGGTCTTATTGTATTTTTAATGCATGCCAAAGGAGGAGGTCCAGAGGCAGGTAAAGTTGTCTGTTAATTAAAAATAGTACAGGAAAATTCTATGGTAGCCATATTATTTGTGAATGTGAGATGCAGAGTTGCGATACTATATCTCAATCCAAATGTGCATACACAAATTTGTAAATATATGCGCAAAACTATGATACGTACATGTGTAGAAGAATCTAAAAATATGTTATCAAAAAATGCACAACATTTAGAGATTCTTGTACAGATTCACAAATCTGAGTATGTACGTACACATTGGTGCACAGTTCTTATTCTCCATGCACATTGCAAAAAATATTGCAACGACACTGTTCCCATGAATAGCTACTGAATAAAATCTATGAAACAGACATACATATTTGAGATGGTTTCTATAACTTCGCCCCCTCAGTTTCTGTCTACTGTCAAGTCACACAAAGAGCCAGGCTTCCATATCGGATCACAAGGTAAGAATAACACCTGTGCAACGTCTGTCAAGCTTTACCCTGCACTGAACAATAAATCTGATGCAAACTGATAATGCACTTCCATGGTTTCAACCTGTAGCTCTTTTGTTAATGTTTTCGGCAAATCTGCATCGTGGAACATCATTCTGCTTTGGCTACTAGCAGTTCCTGTTTGCACTGCACAGACTACTGTTGTGTTCTGATAGGGTTGTGTTTACTGTGTTCACGTGAAGAGTCCACATGAAGGCCCCCCCTTGTGGTATTCATGACCTTGCAAGTGGAAATTTCCTGAGAGCTCCGAGTTCATGACTTTGTCTACATCACTCCCTATGTCATAAACACTAGCTCACAAGTTCCATTTGAACACAGCAAACAACCAGCTGGATTACTACAACTGCTGCTGCTTGGAGGAGCGCCTTCCTGTCACCACGATATTGTTGCAGTGTGTGGGATTTCTGTATGTTTCAACCTTTCTGGGTTGTGACTGAGAAGAAGTAGTGTAACATTTGGAACATACCATGTGACAGCGGTGGGAGCTAAAATAAATTCTGCTTGCTTATGCTTTTCATACGTATTTAGAGCAGATTATCTCTTCATATAAAAAAAAAAGTGATAATATTTGTTTACATGGTGGGTATCTAGTTAGCCAAAACGGCTGAACGGCATCCAGGGACACTGTAAACAATTTATAACTGAAATATATCTCTCTGCTATCCTCCTCTATTCCTCCTCTTCATCCCTCCGTGTCCCCCGCCTGCCTCCCAGGGAACAAAAGCTACACTTCATCTTCAAACACTGACAGCATGACAGGCTCAAATTAGGTGCCAATTACATCTATTTGAGTGACTTGTTTGCTGGTAAACTTAAGCAGCAGGCAGACATTGGACTGAGACCCCCAGAAGTAATTTCATATCTCAAAATAAGCCCAGAGCCTGCAGGTGAAATTATGTCAAAATGCTCAACATTTGTGCTCCCTCTTTAATTACACTCAGTCTCACTTTTCACACTGTTTGGCTCGCTCTCTTGTCATCAGTGTGTATTTGCCGGACAGGAAGTGTCATTTAAATTGGACAGTCTTTTTATTCAGCTCTAAGCAAAGCCCATTACTCACATTTTCAAAGGAGATGCAAGAGAGGAAAGCTTATTAACGATAAACCCTCAGTAATAATAAGAGCCATTCTGCTGAAAAGTGCTGTCTCAGTTAGAATTGACCTGGCGCTATATCAAAATGCTTAGGGCACACTAAACTGCATATTTCAACGATAATAATCTTACATGACATCCTTCTGTTCTGAAAACATGAAAAGCAAACCACAAAGGCAAAGGTGAGAAAGGACAGAGAGACAGCTCAGACCTTCTCGTGTTAAACATGACCTTTTCTTACCAGCCAGTGTTGAACTCGACGTGGGCATCAAAGAAACCGACGACAGGAGCCGTGGCGGCGTTCCAGCCGTGTATTCTGGCTCGGATCAGACCTTCCCGCTTGCTGTTCCTCACAATCTTTACCAAGCCTGGGTAGCGTTTGTTCACATACTGGTCCAAGTTGAATTTCAGCTCCACTGAAAGACAGCAGATTAGAGAAAATCTTCCTTTAAATTACACCCAAATGACAGTGTGAGTACATTAACCATGGAGTGTAGCAAATGTGTTTCCAAGATGGTTTTGGTCTAACTTGCCTTGAGTCTTGATTTCAGGACGGCAGTGAAAAATGAGTGTTATTTTCTTCTTCTTTTTTTTTTTTTTCCCCCTTTACAATTTTAGCTAAAAGAGCATGTGATGATGGTAACCACTGTGGGAAAGTTGCTTAAAAAATGCAATCAAATACTCATCACATAGTCATTATGCATTAAAACAGTTTTTACAATAATTTTCTAATTGCTCAATAGCAAAATAAATTTGATGACTCTGAAGTTGGCCTCTGCTCAGGAGCCTCCAATTCAGCATTTAAGGGGAAAGTTAACGAAAACTTAACTTACAGTGCTGAGTGACCAATAGTGCTATTTTTTGCAACTCTTACTGTTGGAAAAGCATGCTGAACATTTTCGGTAAAGCCTAATTGCTGTTTGAAACCTACCTTCAAACTTAAAAAACATTTTTTCATTTGTGAAAATGCAAAAAAACTGAGATTTCAATGCTTCTTTTCCACATCGGACCAGATAATATTTATCGTAATAAGTTTGTTCAAAAATGTTGCACCACCATAGCAGGCACACGTAACACAGCGCAATCTTCACAAGATGGTGCCCCTGTCCAAAGAATTTAACATAGTATGACGACAACTTGACATTCTTTTTTATCTAGTTTAACATTACCTCCGCTAACTGCAATTAGCACTCCAGTGGCCTCGTCCTGTAGGGTTTAGTGTTAGAAATTAAGTTTTTTCTTCCAGTCACTGGAACCAGCCACCATTTTGTTTTCATAAATTTGTGTGTAACTAAATTTGGTGTTACATTTGTCTGTCCAAAAAAAAACAACCAATGTACATTGTTCTCATAAAAAGTCAGTTTAATACCTTATTTAATGCTAATCAATTTTTATTTATCTCCCTCACACACACACACACACACACACACACACACACACACACACACAAAAAAAATATATATTATATATAACTATATACACACATACATATATATATATACATATATATATATATATATATATATATATACATATATATATATATACATATATACATATATATATATATATATATATATATACACACACATTGATATTATCACTTTTATCTATTACTAAAAAAATGGTCTTTTTACTTTTGGTTAATGAACTGGAGTTGTGTCCTCTTGCGTGGGCTCTGTGACATCAGCCACTCTCTTATGGCACTAACATGTCGCCAATTTGTCCTTAAGATAGGCCTACTCCATCAAATTAGACTAACACACACACCCATGCTAACGTTAACTGCTAGCGCTACTCAACTTTGTGGATCTTCTTCTTGGTCTTCTTTTACGCGGGTTGGTTGGTTGGTTTGTGGTCTGCCAGTAAACACAAACGAGAAGCCGGAGAAGAAAAACCTCATTGGGAATGGTCAAGAAGGTCCAGTAAGGACATACTGCACTACACTACTAAGGTAAAATGCCCTGTGATTGAGTCGACTTTTTCATGGAATAATTCAGTCGTCTTTAACCCGACACGATGGCGGGTTGGTTTACACATGCTTCCAATTTTGAGCAAAACCAAGTGATTCTTGAATGTAGGCTACTGGGACTTCTATTTTTTTTGTTTTTTGTTTTTTTTGGTAAGGGCTTGTTACGTGACCTTAACTCCATCCCCTGCGTCAAGCTAATGGTGTTTTTTTAGATCAAACATGCAAGAGCTCTACCTAGCTTGTGCGGATAGGCGTGACCATACCATTTACCTCCCATCAATGCCACAATCCCATTGGATGCCTGTTGTGGAGGTCAGCGTATTCACCTTGTTTTCAAACACAAACAAATAAAATAGTGAACAACTTCAGTGTTTTTGTGCGTGACTTCCAGTCAGCCGCTTTCCCTTACCGGAGCTAACGGTGCAAGCTAATTTTTTTCAATTTTCAATTATTTATGTTAGTCAATCAGTTAGTTAGTTAGTCTGTGTATTTTATATAGATAACTGTGCCCACATTTCCGTTATCCGGTAATTGCCAGTAAAAATAATTCCCTCTAAACGCGAATAAATCGCACGTCAATCAAAAACTATGAACCAAAAAAGCACAATCTATCCCGAGTGTGACAAACTGCGTGATCCCCGTCTCCAGTGTACCAGCAGAGAACCTGAAGAACCTAATCAGCGAAAAATCACACTGGGCTACACAGCCTCTCTACCTGAGCAGCTGAAGCTGCGGCTCGCACCCTCGTCACACAGACACACAGACGGTGCTTCTGCATACCAGCCAAACGTGTGCGCAACTGTGAGAAATAAATATGTGAGGTGTGTGCTGCTTTTCTGTCTTTTTGTTCTTTCTTTCTTTCTTTCTTTCTTTCTTTCTTTCTTTCTGTCTTTCTGTCAGCAACATACACTCCAACTCCAAACTGATAGCACCCGAATGAATCAATCATCCAGCCGCACCCGTCTGCAGCTGCACGGACATTTCCACCACTCTGTGTAGGCTAAGTTGGAGCAGCGCCAGCTTTCCAGGTGATTTATTCTTTAACGATTAACTTCAAATATTTAAAATTAGTCCTTAAAATTGCTTTCAGTAATGTAAACATTTCCATGCGCGCAGTAATGTCACTGTAGCAAATACTGTGGGACATTTACACAGTGGTCAAGAGTGCTGGACCGGAAGTGTCGCACAAAAAAACTTCTGTTTTATCTCCGTGTCTCCGTGAAAAATAAGGTGAATTGGGTAAATACAGTAAGACAGCAAACAAGCCGAACCCCCAAATGTTGCTGAAATAGAGCATTGCTGGGATTAGTAACAACACTGTGATTACTGAATTTCAAATCGTAAACCTTTACTGTTCTTATTAATTAGTAACCCCACTACTGAAACCAATACTGATGGTAACTGGCAGCTTTATGTAGCCTACATGATGACAGCTCAGAAAAGTGAGAGAATACATGATGTTGCTTTGTCGGGCGACCCATCACTGCTTTATAAAAAGGACACCAAACTGATGAGTGAGGTAAAAGATCTACCAAGGGCTTATGTATTTTTGTTGAAAATTGTTTTAATCTTTGGCAGCTCAGGTGTGTTTTTAACTCGTATGCTGTATCAAATCTAACAAAATCCAGAAAAGCAGCATTTGTTTGATTATCCCAATTGAGACAGTCTCTTCAAGGTTACCATACAGGTTGCTGTATGGTGAGACTATCTAATGCATTCCACTGCTGATGTCTTTATTCCAGATGGATTACAACATCTCTCCTCCTCTGCTCTCACAGACAAGTTTGGCTGTCATCACTGGAAAAAAAAAAAGTTTCCCGATAAACAGCCAGTTGCACAAATTGCTGTCTGTGTTTTGTTGGAGGATAGATGGCTGTTTGAGCTTCTCCTCTGGGTTACTGCTGAGCGTTCCACTTTCTGAGGGAGAGATTAATAAGGACGCTTGTGGCACACCGGCTCTGAACAGCATCCACACCTAGCTTCTGACTGTGGCTCACCACATAAATCAGCCAGTGAAAGTAGAAAAATGGCAGTCTAATCCCCTGTCTGTGTGACTGAGGAGACACAGTGAGTGAAGGGACTGTCAGGAGTCTTTTTCTAGCTGAAGGTCTTAACATATGGCGGTGGCTGCTGCAGGGAGAGAGGGTGAATTTAGAGGCAGTGACCCGTGAAGCAAATCAGGCGTTAGCATTTGACACCAAATTAAAGAAACCACTCATGGGAACTCTCTCTGTGTTTCTGTCTGTCTGTGGATGTGCTGATTTTTTTTATTTTAATGGTACTTTCATGTTTAACATAAACACATGGGCAGCAGGGAGCTCAGTAGTTTGCGCTGTGATTGCATGTAGGTAGTAGATTTGAAACTGCTGGGCAGCTGGCTGCAGGATTTCTGTGTGGACATGGCATGTTTTCCTGTTTTTTCTCCCACTGTTCAAAGACATGCTGTCTGTAGATGTAGATGAATGTGTCTGTCGCTGGTGGCCCTACTGTTTGTTAAGTTAGAAATACTTTCCTCTACTGTATGTTTTAGAAACTTTTATATATGAACCGAGATTATGTAGGTTTATTTCTGTCTGAATGTTAACCTGGTGTTGTAGTACCCAAGGTTGATCTTGCTCTCGAGACCAGTCTCAACAAGACCACTTGTTGAGGGTCTCAGTCTCGTCTTGTACTGGACCACATTTTATCTCTGTCTTGTCTCAGTCTCAGACAATGAGGACTCGTGATTTTATTTCAAGACCACAACTATGGGGACACTTTATTGCCTGCAAAAAATTAGTGTAAATGAATAAATGGTTAAATTGATTTCAGGTCCTTAGTGTTTGTATTTGTTTGCTCATAGAAACCAAAGTAAAATGCCCACACATAAAATTCACCTCTGCAATGCCTTTTGGATATTTTATAAAGACATTTCTCATGGTAAACTAATACACACACACACTATAAAGACATTTCTCATGGTAAACTAATACACACACACACACACATATATNATACACACACACACATGAATGGCAGTAAAATGAGGTGAATGAAGAGGAATCTTTCTTGTTTTCTGTGGGTAATTATACGGTAATGTGGATCTTTCAGATTTGCTGATGGTTTGCATTTTTCACACCTTCCACATTTGTATCATAACTGGGTCATGCAGTGTGGGACTTGCCCTGCCTTGGTCTTGTCTTGCTCTCAATTCACTTTGGTCTTTGTCAGGACTTGGTCTCGGTTTAGGTGGTCTTGAGTACAACACCGGGATGACCTCTACCACTCAGAGGAAGTTATAAATCAAAAGAAACGCAAAAATAAAACAAAAAAGGCAGTCAGCACTCCATCCGGAGAGAGCTGGACTCATCAAAGTTAGACCTTTCCTCTTTAATCTCTTTGGTATGAAGCATCTCAGCAGGGGATCGGCTACAAATGAGCCCGCTGTTAGCATTTAGTACTAATGTCAGGTAAGATCATTTAGAAATAATGAGGTTCAACTTTACTGCATTCCCATTTGGATCAGTCACTCTTAAAAGCTGCATTGTGCCTCTTTGAAGGTCCTAAGACATTTGCAGTTTGGCTCTGTTTGCAGTGTTGAAGTTTTGAACCTGTGCGACTAGTCTCCTTCATCACAGGCCTTCCCTGCAGCTACAATATGATAAAAGCTATTAGAGTGTAATAATTACTGGGCTTTGCTGGGAAGGAGAAAAGTTATGGGCCTCCCTCTGATCCTAGCAAATAAAACATTGGACTGCATCCATGGGAGGAGAGTTATGGAGCAGGGAATACATTTTAAAGGACTAGCAGTGAAACATAGCTGAGGATAAATAACTATCCATCATGCTATGAATTTTAAAATGAATGCATAGTAGACTGCACGAGGAGCACCATGAATTCCTTTGGTGACGTGGGAGGTGATGGAAGCCGCTGTGTTAAGGATAGATGGTAGGGAGGTATTGAACATGCTTTTGATTATATAGACTGCCTTAGAATTCACTTACATGCTGCAAAGCCTGACTTATATCCTTCCACATACTCCCTCCTATGTACTCACTAACTAACAGTACACCTGTATTTTAAATAAGCTGCAGGATTCTCTGTTTCTGATCCAGAGATCAGCCTCAGAACGCCCATCAGTTGTGTTTTGTTGTTGTGTTCACAAAGGTCTGGTCTCTACTACACAAACCACAGACCACAATCTTCTAACAGAGGATTTATGGACTTGTCTGAGACGCTGGTACGGAAAGAGGTCTAAAATCGATCGCTTTGATCGATCATAAGCAGACTGGTGAAGTTACCTGACGGGTAAACTGGCTCACCCCATTATTTTGAAGTTCATTAAATATTCAAAAAACATGGCAGCCAAAAGTAAAATGATACTCCTCATCCTGGCATAACATCCGAACGCTGTGCCACAGTATAAGCTCTCCACTGTAAGTGGGAAACATTTTGGCAGTAGACCTGTGCATTGTGGAAATAATCTGTGCAGCGGCATGTCAGCAATATGGAGGTTATCCACCTCTCACACATTTATTGGAAGCAGCATGATGGTAAATTGGTTTGTGTTTTTTGACTCCTCCACCCTTAACCCACTCTTAACACTGTCACACGCACTTAGTTTAAAATTCTGCTCTGGCGATATTATGCTATGATTTTTCTCTGAATCACTGACAGATAACTTTTAAAAACAACCATCAGGGGAAACACTTTCTAACCTGAGTTACACTCTGTTTCTCTGCTCTCTGTCTTTTCATCACCCAGGTGATTGTATTACCTGCTCTATATACATGGGTGGATTCTTGAACGGGCTTAGTGGGCACAGACCCAGGAGCCTAAAGTGTCAAACAGGCAAAACCACCACAAAGTTTGAGTGTCTTGCACTTATGTGGGAGAGGTGGTGAGGCCTTTTGCATATCGGTGCCCAGGGGCCCATTACACTTGCCCATACTGCAAGTAGTGACTGAATACCATATGTGATGAGTGCAACTAAGACAAGCTCCTGCCCATTAATAGATTTTTTGCAGCTGTCGAGTCAGACAGACTTTTAATGGAACATAAAGTCAGAGAACTCTAACAAAATTGAGTTTAAATGAAGATCATTTATAGATAGAGTGTTTTTCCAGAATTGTTTTATACAATGTGTCAATTTGTCAATGTGTCAGACAAATTTCCTGCAGAATGTTAATGGCAAATCATCCATTCTTTAATCAGATTTAATGTATGCAATGTTTAAAGTAATTCAGTTCCATTCGAAATTAATACTACAAGCTGTATTCAACTGGTCCTCAGTTTATATCCTGTTTTCATTATATGAATCATTAAGTTATCAATTTGGTGGTGGTATTTGCTGGAATTGAATCCTGTAGGGCTCATTAAGCCTTTCCTTGCTGCTACCATGGCAAACAACAATGAATTGGAGTCGTACCGCTAACACACACACATATACACACGCACACACAGCCAAAGCTCATCACTGGGAATGTGACTTTACTTCAGACTGCTGGAACCAGTGCTGTGAATAAACCTCTCAGCCACCAATAAATGTCAGCGGCTGTCCCGGCTCAGGAAATGTGTCGCAGCGACAAGGCAAACATGCTTCCTGTGCTTGATTTATTATGCCAGGAGTGAGTGTGGCTGTACCTCCACTCATCTCACTGAGCCTTGTTTAAATGAGAGGGGACAGACAGAGCCATCCAGAAAAGGTCAAGCAGTCCAGCCCTGCATGTTAATTGTCTAATGTCACAGCAGTGCGGCTCCCAAGAAACAGCTCACACTTCTGCACAAATCATCATCACAGTTGGTAAACATACAGTAAGAGCCGCTGACGGATGTGTCAGATCGCAGACGGTGACCTGAATGTGACCCTATATTAAACATGCACAAGTGGACAGCCAAAACATCAACACCTAGTAGTCATGTACCGTGATGTCAGTGAACTGAACACAGCACGCTAATGTTGAACACCAGTCTGTGACGCTTTACAGCAAAGGTTAAGAGACAAAGGCAGAAGTTGTAACATGAGTTTAGCTTTCTGTTTGGCTCGCTGCTGTTTAGGACACAGCCTGTACATCAATTTCAATTTGTTGCTTCCTCTGGCTGGAGACAACGTTATTCTAACAGCTCTGATGAGTTTCCATGCCTGAGGGGTTATTGTGGCAAATTAGGTGAATCTCCAGGGTTTAATTAGCGGGAATGGGATGCCAACTTTGTGGTTTGAATATCAGGATATCAGACAGTCATGACATTTGTTGAAGGAGGTGGCTACTCTTGTCAAAAAATCCATTAAAAACAAGAAAAACTTGCAATTAAATAAAAAATTACTTACATTGCTTATTGAGGCGCTGCAACAAACAAATTATTCAACACTGACTTATAACCTTGTGATTTTGATATGGTGAAGCTGTCAAAGACTTGCCTGTCACAGAGCAACATTAGTATTCATTGGGGGTCACGTTTCAGGCTACTTTGTGAATATAAGTCCAATATGCACCCTCTTTTTTTAAGGGTTGATTTGCTCTCCACGGAGTCCTTAGGGAAATACCTGGCTCTTTAGCTGCTAAATGTCTCACTACGTTCACCAACTTGTCGCTAACTTTGTTTGTCTGCCATTCAGTGCTAGCCAGGCATTGTACAGGAGTTTTTAGAACTTTTTTGCTGAAAACACTTGCATGCTACTGCTGGAAATGACACTGATGAGAGCAGCAGGGGGGGAACCGAAACAGTGAAGTTGCAGGCTAAAACATAAACAATGAATTTTAAAGATGATAAAACACTCTGTAGAGCTGAGGGGAACTGCGGTCTGATGACAGCTCACTATTGCTTCATCACTTTTCACATGGACATTTAATCCTTTCTTGATAAGAATATTGACTATAGCAGCTTTTGATATAGTTTTCTACGGAGTTACTCTGTATACCAAAGTAACTTCATTATGGATTTCAGTGAGAGTTTTTGCTATCATTAGAGTGTAAATGCTGTTTCTTTTAAACCCTTGCAATAATAATATTTTATAGGAGCAGAGAGACGCAACATTTAGCATTAAATAATTTCAGAAAAATTTTGCGGTCCTTATAGTGACAGTACAGTTGTCCTTCAAAGATCTATTTCAGGAGAACCAGAACGTGTGGGGCAGACCGACATAAAGACATAATGAGAGGAGGGGTCAGCTTCCATTTTTGTCTGTTCACCGGCTTTTAACAGCTCCCTGTTTAATGGTAGGCAGTTAGAGCCTCAGCGGGGAGCGGAGATGTGCCAGTGGTGACTCCTACTCGGCCTTCTTTCAGTATGTTATTCATGCGCCCTTTTCCACTGCCAGCCTGAGGGAGGCAGGCCTGTTACTCTGTGCCAAGTGAAGGAGGGCCAAGTGTCGTCTGGAATCTAGTTCATTGTGCCTCCCTCTCCAAACGGGGAAGCTTTTGGGATGCGGAGCCGAGCATCGTCAGCTGCTGTGGGCGTCATGGTGTGGAGGCAACTGAAGCATTTGCCCACATCGCCATGGAGACAGTTGTACACAGCAGTTTTGAAAAGGACGAGACAAATCCAATCCCTTCTCTTTCCTCTTTTTTTTAAGCTATTTTAAAACCCGGTGTTCAAGACTCCACCCTCGGGGGCTCTCTATCCCTTCAACTGTTACTCACAAAATCAAACACACACACCGACACACAAAACTGTGCCACAAACACACACCGACACACATAAGAAACTATAAGACTGACGACTCTGGCAGGAGTCCAAAAACATCACACTAATTCATTTGTGTATGACGCCTTAGTTCACGTTCTACCAGGGAAGATGAGACATGATAAATTGGGTGACTGTCTCAACTGAATAAGCAAACCCACAGCATAAGACAGTGATAAACTGCGGGTTCTACAGGTTCTGTGATTTAAAGTCTGAGAGGATACGCTTGGAGATGAGAAACAATTAAACATGATGCAAAAAGGAAATGATCAGAAGGATGTTGGATCAAACGTCCACAGTGACTGACAGGATCTCAGTGACAACCATCATTTAATGTCCCGCAGAGCATATACAGTGAGACACCAGGAGCCAGAGACTTGTTAAATGTTGCTCCAAAGCCATTTTTAAAGTGGTGATCCTTGTTATTTTTTCATCCTGTTATAATTAAGGTGTCAAAAGTCTTACCGCTGTCACTGTTGTCATCCACCAGGATGATCTCCTTGAGTACGTGTGCTGGCGTGTGGTTGACCACACTATGGACGGAGCGCAGGATCACTGACAGTGCCTCGTTCACGAAGATGAAGACCACAGAGATCTGAGGAAGGTCCTCCGGGTACGTCAGCTGCTTACACCTGTTAAGATACATTTAAGATTATGAGCCAGGGCTAAAACTATCTGGACTTGGTTTGCATATTAAGCGAGAAAAACATGTATACAGGTAGCTGTCTCTGAATGTTTAATACGAGCAGTTAGCTAACATGTCACACTGCATATGCTCATTTCCTTTCTTGCCAAGAGCTACATGAGAAGATGATACCACTCATGTCTGTCTGTTAAATATAAGGATACAAACAGGAGATGGTTAGCTTAGCTTAGCATAAAGACTGAAAAAAACAGAGGTAAACAGCCAGCCTAGCTCTGTCCAAAGGTATGAAAATCCACTGAAAAGCAGATATAAGCGGCTTTTGTTACCCATTAGCTCTTTCCCCCTGTTTTCAGTCTTTATGCTAAGCTATGCTAAACAAGCTAAGCAGCTTCTGGCATTAACTGCACTGTACAGACAGAAGTGTGATATCAATCTTTTTTTTTTTTAATTCTTGGCAAGATCTATGTCTTAAAGTCCAACAAGCTCTCTATACAAAAGCTTAGTGTGCAATAAATCCAGTGTAGGAGAACAAATGTAAAAACTGATTTCTGTACACAACAGTTTTAAGAAATAATCTATTTAAATTAAAAAAAAAATCCCACTATACAGTGTGTAATCATGACACATACTTTAAAGTAGAACATATGTAAAAGACAAGTGAAATTAAGATATAAGCAATCTTGCTGAAACACCCTGGAGCTTCCTACAAGATCCCTGAAACATCTTAAATAAAACCCCTTAATGGCCCATATGGGAACCGCATCATGGTCCTCTGATACCTCCTCAAGGACTCCTAGAGGCACCTCAAGAACCTCTGTGTAACCATCAGCCCACTTTAACAGCAACAGTACAAACCTTTCTCACAGCAGACATTTTAACTTGTCGCAGGAAACTCACAAGTGTAACTAATAACATTAATGATGGCTTCCTTTCCATTTAGGTGTGCAGGCGAGCATGTGCAGTAGCAGGGCCCTGGAGCCAGCACACCTGCAGTAAATGGGATGCAGACATAATTAATGTGATTAGTTACACCTGTTTGAAATGTTCCCCTAGAAAGGCCTATGATGTGTTGAGAAATCTGCCTCATCCTTCTACTGGTTTGAGTCTTAAATGCTTTTTCCTTTTAAAATATTGAGTAAAATGTTCAGTGTCACATTCCCATTGTATCCCCATGGTGCATACAGCCTGATATTTCTTTCCAAAAGCAAAGGAACGTATCCTGGAAAAAAATGTCCTCAGTGCACCAAATCAACAAGGCAAAAAATAGCACTCTTCTAAGATAGCATTTGAAGGCCCACATCCATTTGATGGTGAAAGTGCAGCTCCCAGACCTGGATTCTCTGCACTGTACTGTGACTACTGCTGCCATACTGACACCATATGCTCAGCAAAAACTACATTTCTCCAGGGTCACAAGAAGAATGTATGTATTTACTTGATTTGACAGGTTCATGACAAAGTAATGTTTGGTAGCACCCACTATACTTGCCACCATGAGGACAGAGAAGATAAAGACAGTCTTCTAAAAATGATGTTTATATACTTTTTATTAGTTAGACGATGCATTTTGTGGTAAATGTAATCCTGTTTCTATCAACATAACAGGAAAAACACTGAACTTTCCCTTTCTGTGTTCTTCTTGTGTGTCCTTGCTCACAGGTGGAACTCTTCTGTTTTTCCCCAACAAATATTTTCCCTTTCACCGTGCCTGATGTTCTGCTGCTTCATCTGTGCCGAGCGTATGGTCTGCACTTCACTGAGTGTTGAGCAATTAATAACCCAAACAGTATGTATATTCCAACAGTGCACCTAATGACCGGTCCAGCTCCAAAAATTGAAAATCAAAACATGGCGGCACATGTTTTAATCGTGGCAGGCCACCACAAATGAATGCATGGGAAAGCCTGAGCATGATTAACGTTTATCTGGTTATGTTAAAGCAACTCAAAGCACTTTGTTAATGTATGTTAATGTTCAATATTCGACCACAAACACTTGCTCACTTTAACCCATTTTTTTTTAGTAACCCAAAGCTAACAACAAGTGGGACACAGGAAGCAACACAGGAGAATGTACGTGGCTCAGCAAGTTAGCTGTATATGAACAGAATTTTTTAGGAGAAATGTTTTCTGCATTGGCACTCATGAAATATAATATTATAATGAAAAACTGAGTGTCATCTTCATCTTTTGAATGTTTATGAATATTTTTATAAAAACACAAAGTAGCCTACAGTTGAGGCTGTTGGGAATGTCATTAGTTGTACAGGTGGGCCTATTTGGTCACAAACCAAAGTATTGGACAAATTCAAATGTTGATCTGATGATGGCAATAGATTAATGCTAGATCAGAAGTGTGAAAAGACAAGTGTTTTGCTTTTTATCATTATGAAGTAATCACTGATTGCACAATGTAATGGCTGTAGAATAATGACACATATGTAAATCACTGTGCTCTAAAATGAGGGCTCAATTTACAGCACAAAGGAAATGCATCAACCATGGTGCAACCAAAACAGAAAGAGTTAAGTTCAGCTTAAGTTTTTCCCAGTAGCTGTCCCCAGAATTACCAGAGCACAAATATAAGTTCTTTGCAGTTACTATCCCCAGTAGTGGAAATGGCAGACAGCGGAAAGAGTACCCAATCAGGATGTTATCCGCCCATTATATGGCCATTATCTGTGGCTATAAGGCTCATAGATATGGCCAGCAGGGGCCTGCGATATCTCCTGGTAGGTTCATCCAATGACAGTTGCCAGTCCTTAAGTTTCACTTTCACTTTCTTAGATTTAGGCACAAAATGAAACATGGGACTCGAACCCTGGTCTCCTGAGTGAAAGTTATGTGTTTGCCCGATCCCCCCCCCCACTCTAAGGGTCAGAGGATCACTGATTCCAATTCATCTTGAGGAAAACAGACCAACATTTCCTCCCCTTGAGCCATGCAGCTAGCATGGCTAAAACCAAACAATGCTAACTGACACAATGATGATCTACAAGCTGAAAAAAAGTCTGACTTTGGCAATGTAGAGGATAAGCTGCACTGTCTTCCATTACTAATGGTAACATTGCGATGCCAACTCCTGTCAGGGTAGTAAATGCAACAGAGTCCAGGCAGCCAGCAGCCAAACTGGGTTCATCCTCATCTCCTGTGGGAATTCATTCAGCACAGAAATAACAGTGTGGCTGGATATGGAGAAGTCAAACACATGCCTCCACTGATACAGACGATCGAAATAATAATCAGGTTTCTGTATTATCCTTCTTTATCATAAGCTCATAGGCTTGATCTAAATCAGGGTAATACCAAAATCCAGGTTACAAGTTTGCTTCAAATGTAGACAGTGTTGTCCATCTTATAACCTGAGAGCTCTCGCAACCCATCTCTGCCTCATTCTCTCGGTCTTATACACTGTACAATTAGTACATGGTAACCAACTCTGAACATCTGTGATTTGAATCCTACCTCATGTTGCCACTTACACTGACACAGTTAATAAATGAACTGCACACTTCCCAGGCAAATGAATATACACTGCATTCACTTGGTTTGTGGGAGTGTTTCCCTCACACACTCTGTCACAACAATCCCGTTACTCTCCTCTGCTGATAATCTCAAGTCTGTCAAATGTCCCTGTCACTTCCAGTAAAACACACTATTTTCTTCCAGACATACTGTGACTTTGAAGTCAGAAATAACAGTGTTGACCGGACGGAAGCACTTAGCTGATTCCTATGGCAACTGCACACACACACACACACACACACACACACGCACACACGCACAGCCAACGTTTTGTGAATCTTTCCGCACTGTTCCATTCAGACTCTGAACCCAAAAGCTGACAAATGCATTTCACTCCCCTCTGCCTTTGTTTCTCCATGTTTCCACATATCTTATTCAGCAGTGTTGACTCATTATGTAGGGACAATTTGGTGGCTATTGTAATTGTTGTGGCTAAATTATTTACAAGAGATTTTGGCTGCAGTGAAACACTTGTAATATTATTCTTTATTGGAATATCAAATTGACATGAATCAAATATAGTGTAAACAAATCTATGTGTTTTTGTTTAGCTTCAGTAAATCCTGTCAAGCTCTCAAATTCTCTTGCCAAGCATTACGGCAGAGGAGTGTTAAAGACAGTGACATATTGCATGTGCCAGGTGAAATACCATTCAAACTAGAAATATTAATGAGACAATATATTGATTTGTCAGAGTGTATCAGTCTCAAAATCTATCACAGATTATCAAATGTGATAGGGGCAACGAGTGAGGCTGAAATTCAGTCTTGAAGATCTGCACTTAGCAAGTGGGTTATTTAAAGATGAACTGTTTCATCATCCTGAATCACAAGTTAGGGTTGCTACAGAAATGAGCCTCCATAATCTCAACTAATAAAACACAGAAAACCTATCCTAAATGCCCAAATGAAACTGTGGTGCTGCATACAATCACTGACTTATCACTGTGTCATTTTTGCAGACTATAGCACGTACAGTGAAATCCAGACTTCCAACCTAAATGTAACAGTTATGACACTGCTGCTGTTTTCCTCGTTCACTGTGTAGTCATATTTTTAGATTTGAAACTTGGTAGTGTTGGTATCAAAGTCAAAATTCTGCTACCTTGAACATGTTTTGTTCAAAGACAGCATGTTTCCTGCTCTTCCACCCTTGCTGTGAGCCATCTGAGCTCTACTGGTGCTCGGCGCCCTGATACCCTGGTGAACTGCGATGTCAGCTTGAGTCAGCAGCATCCATGGGGTCAGGCCGCAGGGGGACGGCCACACAGCAGATGGATCCCAGCGTGGTGCTAAAGTTACATCCTCCTCTCTCCACCCATTGGAAGCCTCCTCGTTCTCCACAGCCGCTGGTTTGTGTAAGTGTGTGTGTGTTTTTGTGTGTATGTGTGGCGGGCATGTGTTAGCGGGTTCTCACCTTTCAACAATGAGAACTGGCAAGGGACGAACTAGCAATTATGTAGGATGACACAACAGATGGTATCTTATTTACTTGTGAAATTATATAGTAAATGCTTTGCATATCACCACAAAAGACCATTTCTGCTTTCCTTCTGTGCATTACTTTACATTTTTTTTACTTTGCACATCTATCTAACACAACATTACTTGGGAAGGTACACATGCTGCATCAACTTCCTTTGTAAATGAATCTCTTTTGCAATTTAAGATGGTTGCTTTTAATATTAATTTTCTCAGAATTTAAACGTATGCATGCTGACGCATTCTTCTTTATTGCTGATGGTTAAACATCTGAGCTTTAAAGTAATAATCCTGAAGATTCTCATAAAAAAAAAAAAAAGGCTGTTAATTTATTGCCAGATGTGGTGACACAATGTTGATTGAGGCTACGGCCCACTGATGAAAGCCCTTGTATTGCAGTATCACAAACTGTCTGTGGCACCATTCCCTGAAAAATAACAAGCAGCACACAGTCATCAATAATCTGCTCTCACCCACACCTGAAACCTACATCCATATGCACACACACAAACACAAACACAGATACATACACACCACCTATGCTTTGGTAACCCTTTCATTTCCCCAGCTGCAGGGCTCATACAACAACCTGATTTACATAAATTCACCAGCCTAATTTAAACCTATAGACCAGATGCTAAAACTATTACTGCAGATCATGAGTCGGCAGCAGTGCGTCCTGTCTGAACAGCCCAAATGGTTAACATGGAAAGACAGGAGGCACCATTTCCTGGCTCTTTTCCTGGGACACTTTGGGGCACATTGCAGAGCTACTGCCTCTTGCCCTTGGCATCAGATACTGACACACTGAGACACCCTTCAGCAGCGGTATAAGTTGCACCAGGCAGCAGCATATTTTTGATGCTCTGAGCAACTACCTTAGTATGAAGAGCAGGTTTCCTATGCAAAACCAAAGTTGTAGTTATTTTAATAACAAAGTAGTGCGCAAGTATGTGTAGCATGCTATGCTAATGACGTATGTCATATTAGGTTCGTAAAAAGTGTAATTATTTTAAGCCAAACCACGATTTCTTTTTTTCAAACTTAACCATATGCTTTTGTTGTCTGAACCTGAGGAAGTAAACCCAGAAACAAAGTTTTTTACCAACATTCTAAGCTTATTTTGAAAAGAGACTGTATGCATTTATCTAGTGGAAACTGTGAATTTCCTGTAAAAAAGGGGAGTTTATTTTGAAAAGACACAATGCATGTAACCAGCGAAAACTGACTTGTCGTCCCTGAGCGTTGAAAACTGATGCTGGGGCTTAACTGAAGCATATATTGACATGTAGGGCCACTGACCAAGCATCGGTATTTGATGAGTTCGGAGTGATACTGTGTTGATCTGAACCCTCTGCTGACAAATACACTTCAATTTCCGCCACCAAAGAAAACAAAATGGAAATCTTTGAGATTGCAACTTTAAATGCAAATTGACAACATGACACATAGTGTTTCTTCTATCCCAGAACTATCATTGACCAAGCTCATAGTCCAGAAACTGGCCTACAGAGAGTATAGCAATAATCAGGTGAGGGTTTTTTTGTTATTTTTGCCAACTATTTCCTGTTAATTATCTAGCTAGCAAAGAGTTGGCTTTTTACTATTTACATATCCAACAGATTTGGAGCAACATTATTTATCTATTATTTTATTTGTGTCATAGTCCTGTTTATCACCACCCAATGATCCAGATAAATGCCGTTGACTGGCTTATATTGTTTGACAACAACTGTGTCTGAATCTCTGCTTTGTGCGACACTACGGCAACAGTGCAGAGTTCAGCCTCACATATTGACACGGCTATGAATTTTCAGGTGGTTGGGATATAAAGCAGGTAACTGAGAGGCACTCAAACATCCTCATTCATTTCATTTCTTACATGACTCCTGGACTTAATACTGCAATTGATTCATGCATAGGAATGACAGTCTCAGTGACCAAGTGGGCTCGTGCCTGCTGCGCTGGACTGGGAAAACTTAATTTCATGCACTGTTATCAATCACTTCCATTACCGCAGCCCACATGCATTTGACAGCAGAGGTAATAAAAGGAAAACTAAACCACAGAGAGTGTTTATGATGGAGCACGCTGCGTACATCTATCTATACTTTAAGCCCCGCTCTCGCGCTGTATTCGTAAGAGTAAATGCACAAGTGTTTTGATTGATAACCCCTCCACTGTATCATTTTAGTCCTTCCCCATGTATTTATGCTCTCCCTCAGCAACTCCTTTGTTCCCTCTCACAGCTTTCTCTATTGCCTCTCTCAATCAGCCTTGCCAGGTCTATAAATACAATGACAAATCTGGCAGTGAGTTCGAGGGGAGATTTTTTGCACCGAGGCACTCCTTTGCACAGCCACAACATGGCAACTGTGCAAAACAAAGTAATGTATATTTCACTCCTGTTCAGTTATACGACCAGTGGAGAGGCTGCATTTAATGAATATTACCAGAGTAATATCTTGAAAATGTCAGAGGGGGCATGGCAACCTCATCGCTTCTAGTTGAGATGTGGTGTGAGGCAGGATTTCAGTGTCGAGATCGTAAAGTGATATTGTAGTTCCATTGCCCTAGTTACTGGATCCAATTTAGGGCATCGCTCAGCCTTAAATTTGTACCTGTCTGCAGAAGCAGGGAAGCCTTGTAAAGCCGTAACAGGATGAGCGATCGACTCATCTGTTTGTAATGGGTCTGAGCTCACTGGCCAGTGCTCATAATTTGACCCGGAACAAGCTTTGACAGAAACAGAGCACCAGATTAAGATGTATTCCAATCACACCTCCCCCTTCTCCTCCTCCACCAGCCTGCTGCCCCGGCTGCTCCCTCTGACTTTTTCCCCGCCGGCCGCTCTTATTCGCTGTGAAATTTCACATTAACCTCCTGTAACCCACGCCGTGCAGGCAACACCAAAGCAACTTTCCAATCCGCGAGCACTCCTCTCAGAAAGATAATCGTTTGCCTTGTCATTTCTCCACCCCCCCATCCAGGAGATAAACTCTAGCGCTAGAAAGAGCAACAATTTGCAGCAGTAGTTGCTGCACCACGGAGACCTTACGATCCCATTCTGCAGTATCAGACGCTAAGGAGATGAGGTAAGCCTGTTTCTGTAGCCTCCCTCTCTGGTTATCACCCTCCCACAGGCAGACAAACAGAAGACGAAGGGTCCTTGGGCTTCAATATAGTTTTGGGTTTAACTATTTTCACAAAATATAAATAGAATCTTCGACAAAGTGACAATAGAGATACAGGTGCGATTAGGAGTAATTGAATATGAAGCCCCTTGGAAGAAGAGAGCTGGAGGGTGAAAAGCAGATCTGATGCCTCGAATTGCATTTTTCCATTTATGAGTGACACAAGTTCCATTTAACATCTTTTGTTTGTTTTGTGGGCATCGGTAATCTTACCAGCTCGCCTGCCTTTGCTGTTTTTCTCTCCGCAGCCGAATGAGATGTTATCACACGTAAGCCTCCCAAGGACAGCGAATGGCAGGCTCCAAGTCACCATAATATAGAGCCTACTTAAGTCCTCGGGTATCTCAGTTAAGAATGTCACTTGCAGAAGTGAAGGGCAGAAGAGAGAAATGCAGGCTGGCGGGCGGTGAAAGGGGATTACAGGTTTTTGTCCGAGAGACAATCGCGACTGTAATTATTATGAATTGGTTTTTGCTGCAGACAGGCGTGTTTGAAAAGAGAGAGACTTGAGAATGTGCACATCGTTCTGTCATGGCGATGGACTTTGCTTCCCTATAGTCATCAAAGTCCTCTGCTCAATGACTCCTGTTCAATTAAAAGCCCATTAGACAGGAGGTGACTGCTTCCTGCATTTAACCTCACTTCTGCAGTGCTGCAGTCACCTTTTTTTTGCCTGCAGGACATAATTACAGAATCAGAATTAGAAGTCAGAAATATGTGAGAGTCTTTCATACTGTATGAGGCAAATAACTGCTTATAACTGAGGCAAACAGGTAGGTGTGAAAAAACATTTAAAGTCCTGACAAGTGCGACAACAATTGTGGCAGTAACAGTATTGTTCTGGGTATACATATACCAATTTTCTTTCAATTGCAGTGTTTCTCTTTAAAGTGCTGCTTCAGTGTCTTAAACAGAAAAAAAGAAAACTATGTTTGCACATTGCACTGTATTGATTTCTATTGAGCTTCACAACAAATGTAAGTCTTTATCATCGAGTGTACCTATTGAAAAGCTGTCATGGTCTGAAGCTTTACCTTGTTTGACACAACATGTTTTGTTTGCACTCAGAGACTTTAAACTTTTTTGTATGGGTACAAAAAATATTCTGTAGATCAGAAACACATGATGGATTATTGCCTGGACACGGAGACACCTATCGAGAAGTGTATAATGACAAGAATCTAGTCACACCCCATGGAACTGACACTAAATCCATATACAGACACACAGTCAGCGCCATTTATATCCGGAAACAACCACTTCAGCAACCCCTCGACGCTCACTTCCTTTTGTCTCAAGTTCCAATTTTTGTTGAACAAGTTGATTAAAAGCAGGAATTTCCTAAAACCCTTCCATTCCAGAGGTACTCTCAGCTGACTTTATTAATTAGCAAGCTCCTTTTTACTCGCCCTCCTCCTCCCCGTTCCACTCTAGTCTAATTTTTCTGGGCGTGAAAAGAACTGGGAACAAAGCGGCGTGGATGAAATGAATTGTTATCCCCGCTAAAGCCCTCAGAAACCTCTCTTGGCCGTCAGATTTTCCTCTCAGCGTGTCTGCCTGTCACCATTGTTCTTTGACACTGTGTGATATGAACGCCACTGGCAGCCCTGATTACCCCCACACACCCCTCACATCACAATCCATCTCCGGCAGCACTCACTGTATCATAGCTGTAGTTCACTTTCTAAAGACAAAATTTATTAAAAGCGCCATTAATGCTACTTGCTGAGTGTCCACTGGGTCTCTTTCATAAAAAATAAAGTAATTCATGATTCCTTTTATTGCAACATTAGAACATAGCTCTTCAGCTATCAGCATCATCTTGCCCATGTCCTTTCATGTAGGGATTAGGCGTGTCTCAAGTCATTTTCTTTTGTGTGACTCCCCATGGCCGAGGCCCCAAGATGCCCTGTGGCTAAACTGACTGTACTGCATTGACAGAAGAGAGAGGGAAGAATTAAGTGGAGTTAGGCAATAAGACAGACAAAAAAGATGAAAAGTATCAAACAGGAAGTGAAGATGGCTTGTGAAGAAGGAGACTCTTAAGGGACCATTACGATGTGCGAGGTGAGTCATGTAACAGCCAGAGACAGCTGTAGGGATCAGTACTGTAGGCTACACTTTGGTAGCCTTGCTAGCTTGTCTACTTGTGCTGAAAGACGGTATTAAGTGTAGAAACTTATAGTCCAACTGTCCTTGAAAATTTTGAAATACTCTCGACAGCAAAGGGTAAAATCAACGTGGTGCATTTCTCTCTTGCTCTCATCTCACTCTGGTTTTAACAAAGCAGTACCAAATCACTATGATTCAAATGTAATCATTCCCCAATGTAAGAGTATGTAGCCTATAAACAGAATTAAAAAAAACGTTTTACTGTTTAATCAATGTCAAAATGTGCATCGCACGTCCACAGCTGTGCCTTTTTCTCAAAATTTTGCTAAACTTCCACAGTGGTGGCTAGTTTTGGGTCTCCCCAGCTAGGCTAGCTATGGATTCCTAAACCAAAAAAGTTAAAGTCTCAGAAGAAAATAGAGATTTTAATGGTGGACAAATCACTACCAAAGCTGCAAACTTTAAGTACCAAATAATCATAAATACCCCACTACATAGCAGCCATCTTGTGGAAAGACCTACTCATGAATGCTCATTTTGACATAGTAGTAATGTTAAGCACACTAATTTAGACTTGATAAGTTGCATTACCTCCATTATAAGGCTCAATATATTTTGCAGCCCCAAGCTTCTTGTGTTTTTTTGGGTTTTTTTGTCTGGCCAAAAATGGCTCCTCAGATAGAAAAGGTTGCTGACCCCAGATGTAGACTGACTATTTCACTATCTACTGAGTATGAAAAACAAGTGCATTCATCTCCCATATTTTAAATATCAAAGTAGCCAAGGACTTTTATTTTTGATGAATTTAAAGTCATTTTCACCGAGGGGCAAAAACTGATGAATACAAAGTCACCAGAATGCAGATAAGAAAGTGTTTGATGCTCAACATTTCCTGTAGGAGGACCCCATGCCCCCTTTCATATATGTCCCCATCTGAAGTTGAAACAAAACCTACGCCCTTTCATATCTGATATATATGCACATTTCATCAGGGATGCTGGAGCACAAAGGCTGCTCTATTGAACACTGCGGGGGTCACAAACAATTTCTCCACAGTCCATCAGCCAGTGAAAATGCTGACGGTACCTGCTTACAACATTAATGCCGACCATTGTGAAATGGATGCTAAACATGACAGAAGTGCATTTGTTCAAATTGCATTTTTTAGCATGAAACAAATGAATTCATACTTGTTGAATGCACTGCTCTGTCTGGCTCATGTCATTTTGCGTTGGTGCCAATTTACAATGTCCCATGTGCTATTGGAAAACTGGAGAGGGCCGGTGCAAAGTGAATGTCATAAACCACAGAAAGTCGCCCGCTGGAAGCCATTAAATTTACAAGGGTGACATTTGCATTTTCTTTTTAATATGGAAACCAATGAGAGGTCGTTTTTGATCCATATGACATTCCATTAATCTCCTCAGCTATCCAATAGTAGGTACTGGGTCTGGTGTTTTTGTAGTAAGTCTTATATAAAGATGAAGAGACATTAGAAAAATATACAGCACCTTAAATTAAACTTTGAGTAAGAAGCTTAGTTGTAATGTTGTAAGTAAGAAGCTTATTTGTAACTTGCCATGTTGTAACGGTCTTGAGAGATCCATCCACCACTCTGCCACTGACATCTTTAGAGGATAGCTACAACAAATTCTACTAGTTTCACTCAGTGCATCCTCACAAGTGCATACTGACAGTTCTTTGTTGGATTCACACCACTGCTGCGTGTATTTATAAATAAATATCAAATTTCTCATATTTCTCCTAATGGGAATTAAACCCAGTTGGTGAACTGTAGAAAAGAAGCTTTTCATATTTCACTGCTTAGCAAAAGCAAAAAGATAGCATGAGTGTGCCATGCACTTTTGATCCTGGTCTGAGCTTGCAGGAAGTTGCTGTAAATTCCAATAATCCTCAACACCACAATTTAACTGCACAGCTTATCATTTCTGACACACCTTGTACTGCGTCTCTGCTTCTACTCTGGCATAGTAAATGTCTTGGAGATTCACCAAAATCTAAATAAATACCAAAAAGAAGAAGAAGAACAGAAAAAAAACCCACTGGACTTGATGAGAATGCCAGTTTCCTGACAAAAAGACCTGCTGTACATTGTGTGCCTTCACAAAAAACAGAGCCCATCAACTGCAGCAGGAATTAAACTGGCAAACCTTCCTGTTACAGGACTCTCTAACATTACACAACCCTGCTAGGAGGAAAAACAGGTGTAGAGCTGTAGTTGGAAGGAGAATGGACATGACAGAAAATGAGAAGAAACAGAGGGTGGACATACTTTTTAGGCCTGTAGTCTGGGATGCTCCTGTCCAGGGATATGCGGTCACTGAGCTGAGCATTGTAGCCGTACTCCTCGTATTTTCCCTCGGCATCACGACTGTCCTCTCCCAGAGTGGCAGCGGCTCCCCCCTGGCCAAGGCCTCCGGGTCCCTCAACTAGCCCCATGGGCTTTGCCAAACCTGCCAAAAAAATGACAAAACAGAGAGACAATCATCCAGATGTACATGGCGTGTGTGTAAAGGCACACACACACTCAGAGAACAGGGAGAGACAGGTGAGAGGAGAGGCTATGCAGAAGGGCAGCTGGCTGACATTCTCTAGCAGTGTAAGGAGACTGGTGTATAGCAGCTCCAAGACCCAGCGGGGCTCAACCATAGGGCATCATTACACTGTCTGTCAAAGAAAAAGCTGAAAAAATCCACATGGACACAAATGTCATAAAAGTAAGCAGAGCAGAAGCTGAGAGACACACTGGTGAAAGGGTCAGCACTGTAACAGAGACCAGAGAGAATTCATAGCGCACAGCTGTAGGGGTGGAAGTAACAGTACAATTAAGTAACCTGTACTCTTGTTACTGTAACAAATTAGTTTTTAGTTTACTCGTACTTCTTGGAGTATGTTTTAAAATGAATATCACTTTTAGGTACTTAAGCTAAGTATCGTGAAAAAGTCCTGATAAACCATGTAAGAATGAAGCTAAAGAGAGGCGCCAAATCAGCAGCTGCAGCAGGGAGGAAGCTGCCGCAGGAGGGCAAAGCTCCACATTCAGAGAGGTGACACTCTGCAGTCAGCTAACACTCTGAAAAAAAAAATCATGTTGTAATGTGTAATTATCAGACCCAAACAGAATCTGTGGAATTTTTTTAAGTTAGTGGAGTGTTGTTTGCTTGTAATTTGACAGAAAATATTTATCCTTTGTGCCAAGCGAGTAGGAGAATTACAGTGGCCAACGCAAAAACGTGAATGGCCCTTTCTAGAGGCAGTTTTTAATTTGTCCATGCTGGGCTCCTGCAGAATTCCTCAATCCATCAATCAATCAACCAATTTTATTATAAAGCCCAATATCACAAATAACAATTTGCCTCAGAGGGCTTTACAGCATACGACATCCCTCTGTCCTTAGGACCCTCACAGCAGACTCTGCGGAGGAGGATCCTCTTCTGTATGTCAATGGCTCATTCTAAGGTAACGAAAACTCAACGATTCTTATTTTCAGGTGATTTTACACTAATGAAAACATAGTTATGGATATTTTATACCATTTCTGCCAATAGATGCCCCTAAATCCTACACACTGGACCTTTAAAGGCCTAACCTACCATAGACATCTTGGACAGGCCTTAAAGTCCTTTCTTATAAACTGTCACAAAGAGGGGAAATACTATCAAACTGTTTATTTAAACCAGTATGACTAGTACTTGTAGGGATGGACAAGCAATATAAATAATCAAGAAATGGACACGTATTCTGACTTTATGACTGCTTCAAAGGTAGCGTAAATGGTAAAATGCTTCGAAACTTTGAGGAGCGCAGAGGGATAGAGAGGTTGGGTCAATTAGATATTTTATGGTTTAAGAACGATCAAACAAATTATCTGAACCCAGAGCAGATCAAGGAGGATGTCGGTGAGCAAAACTCACAGAATGGTGTTCAGACAGGTGAGTATCAACACACACTTAGCAACAGATGTACTGCACGCTTTACACCCCACCTCTCCACTCCTGGGTTCTGTAACCCACAATGTCTTTTATTTAAAGTGTTGCTTCCAGCATGAGCCATCCAGATCGTTTCCTATTATGTCCTGTAGTATTTTGTCTCTCCAGTATGAACAAAATGCTAATGTTCAAATATAGTCTTCAACCAACAGGTGTGGCATTGTCATGAGTAGGCCTAGCATCCTGCCAGTGTTGTTATCCTGATGAAAGAAGAACATTTCTGAACCCTGCTGTTTCCTTATTGTCATGGTGTTGACTGACATGATGTTGTACTGTACTGTCAAGATGTCATTTATAATGCTGAAAGGACCTCACGCTGTGCTGTTTTCCTGCAGGTATTATTTCAATAGCAGGAAATGTAAATGTTATATAGCTAACAATTCAGTTATATCAATTTTCTGAGGTAAAACTATAGAAAATACTTAGACATGTAAAATGAGTAAAATGATCTTGCTGTTGCTGTTGAGAGGTGGTCCATAGTAAACACTATATTTACCCAACAAAAATATATGATGAGGAGAAAATATCCCATAGGAAATTTTTTGGGCCATGGCAAATTAGGTAAAATATTCACTTTCTTTTTTTTTTTCAATCAAAGAGTCTTTTTTTTTACCTGACTGCATTATCCAGAGACAAAATGACAAGCTTGTAACCATTTGGACTGAAAGGTGATTTCATCTTAGCCATTTCTACGGAGACCTGAAGTCCAACAAGGAGGCGCCAGATGTTAGCAGTGTGTGGCAACACCATACTCCACTTTTGATATTCAAACAGTACTTGTTCCATGCAGGTCCTTTTATCCCACAAAGAATCCCTGAAGAGAGGCCAGATTGCCTTTCTGTGTGCTTAATGGTGAACTAGAGCCAGTCCTTGGCCAGCCCCATCATGTGAGGCTTCTTTGGTCTAATAAAAACTAAATTCAGCCCCGGATTTAATGTGTCGAACTTAAAATACCCCTCTGCTCTCATTAAAATGACTCATGGCTGTGATTTAACAGGCCGTCGCTTAGGTGCCGTGACAGTGACATTTTCAAAGAGGAAAGGAGAAAAATGTGGAACAGTGTCAAAAATGAAGTCTTGGCTGATAGAGGAAAAAATAGCATGTTCACTGATTCAGACCTCATAGGGACTGGACTGGAATTATTAGGGTGTGAGCCTTATGTTTCTGTCTTTTTAAAAAAAAAAAAACCCTCCCAAGGGTTATTAGTATTTGTTTGGACCCTCCTCTTTGACTGATAAAATAATGCAACACCCTCCTCCCTCAGATTAAATATAATTCCAAATGTCATATGTTAAATGGATACTTTATGGACTTTCAATCAGCTTTGTCTCTTAACAGTGAGGGTATATGTAAATGAACTACGGTAAACTTCCCTTTGTTTTAGTTATGCCCAGCTCTCCCTGCTCATCTCTCAGCTCTAATCTGCTGGCTCTTGGAGGCTGTTGCTCGAACTATAGATTGTACTTCTGCATTTTTGTGTGCCTGGCTCTACAGACATAAAGAGTATAGCAGCGGATCAAGAGAAACATGTTCATTCCTAGAAAAACTGCTCAGTGGTGCATGAAGCCAAAAAAGTTAAACTACAGCGTTTAATATTGCCTGGACAATTGATGCTGCTTCTGCACTATGTGGCCCATAGAGCAGACATGCTAGAGACTTCCACCAGCCAAGCCCACTACTTCAGGTTTAGCACTCCGCTAACTCTTCCAGACTTTTCGAAGTTATCGGACTGAATGGATCAAATCTGATAAAATAATTCATTTAAAATTTATTTGCAGATGTTGTGATGCTTAAAAAAATGTATCCACTGATTTACTGACATCTCTTGTCTAATGTAAGTCTATCGGAAAATGAGTTTTTGGGCCACATGGCATTAAACAACGGTGTATTTACACTGTTTGGCCACTACATAAATTGGCTTCAAAGCCCAGCGCACTTCCTAGGAACCTGGTTACCAGCCAGCCACCATATTGTTTCCTATAGAAAAATGGCCAAGCTCACATTATGTCACCAGGGAGCATCTATTGGTCAGGTGTGGCGCAGTGCATTCTGTTAGCTGTTGGTTTTCTACCACTTGAGCAAAAGGTCATGTAGCTCTGGTCATGTTGCATCTTTCTACTGCATAGCCAGCCCAGTTTTATGAAAATACCATCTCCTCAGCAGTACAATACTTCTTTAAAGGAACGGTAATTGTTACAGCCCAAATTGCATATTAAGAATAGAAATAGAAACACATTAGAAAACGTAATGTATGGAAGATTTGCTGAGTATTCCACCAAGCCAACAATTGTATGTGGGCCTGTGTAGTAAATGGGCTGAAAAATGGGCCCTATATTGGATTGTCCCAAAGTTCCATAATGGCTCCATGCCATTTGCCCACATGGGTGGGTTTACTCAAGTGGCCCATACCCAATTGGTTTCCTGGTAGCCCTAGCAAAACCCTTCTGGGTAAATCCACCCATGTGGGCAGTTGGCATGGGGCCACTATGGAACCTGTGGACAATCCCAAAAAGGGCCCATTTTTCAGCCCATTTAATACCCAAATGGGCCCCACATACAAATGTTGGCCGGACAGCTGCTCTCTGTTCTCTATGTTTGACATGTGCTGTTTCTCCTAGTCGACATATTGGTCGTACCAGCTACTTAAAAATAAAGCCCTGACACAGAGACATGATTGTTGCCCTCTGCATATGGTAAGATGAACTTTTATGATCCATGGCACACACGGACTATTTGATGTTGTGTGTTTTCCAGTAAATCTTGCAAGAAAAGGATTAAATTAATGTGTCATGGAAAGATTAAAGACTCTGCCTTCAAAAATATTCATATAACCCGACCCCTTTTCTGACCCTGTGCCCCCCTCCCAAAACAAAAGCCTGTTGTCAGCTCATTCATATCTGTCTCTGCAGGCTTGACTATTGTTTGACTATTTAAAATTCCATGAAACTGCAGGATAATGTCAGATAATTGTTATGCGAACCAAGCTTCCAGTGTGGCCTCCACAGAAAAATCGAGCTGCGTCTGTTCTGCAAATCAACAGATGGACACACAGACAGTAAGTAAACAGCGCATACCAATGAAGAGCTCAGCTCTCAGCTTCACCCCTCCAGGAACTGAGGAGTAATCACCATATTTGGATGGCCTCAAATCCTCGGGTGCTACTGAAGATTTGTAATTGGAGCTGAATGGTTGCAAACTGGCTTCTCCCGCGAGAGGGATTTAGCATGCCCTGCACCAGCCAATGTGGTGGCATTTTGACAAGTACGGGTGGGGTTCACGTCACCGACTAGCCATCTGGCATAGCAGCCCATGTCGCACAATAACACAGATACCCTCCAGAGCCGGAGACTCGAGTCTGGAGGGCCTCTCTGTCTCCACATGAGTCTTGGAAGCAGGACAATGCCCGCCAGCTTTGTTTTCTGGTCGCTGCATCACTTTACTTCCCCCTGCCTTCCACTTTCCCTGTCTGATTGAAGGAAATTCCATTATAGGATGAGAGGCCTGAAAATCTGATCCACTGTCATCTGTCTGTAGCACTTCAACATAAATTTAAAGATTCTGCAGAAGCAATCTCATGATGGAGGGTTTGTATTTGTAACGTTAAAAGAGCACTGCAGCAAATTGATGCTGTTTGTTTGGAAGCTTCAACTCTTTCTTCCTTTGCAGGGTTCTGTTTTTATGTAGCTGCTGACCTGTTTTGATAATGCCTGGTAGGTAATTTGTGGTAGCTAAATTGCTCTGCCGTGCTCGGATTTATCTTTTATGTTTCCTCCATTTGGTCTTTTCATCTTTTCAAAATTTGTTTGGGAGAAAGCAGAGAGTCATGCAAAAATTGAATATGCATAAATTTATCAAAAGCAAAATGCTTCTTCTTTACACAGCAACATTTTTTTTTCCCAAAAATGGATTGCTTGCAAACAAAAATAGAAGCTTTTAATACATTTCTTGAAAGAAAGAATTGGACCGTGCAAGTCTGTGGGTAGAGCATCACACTAACGCTGTGGGGATTAAATCTGTATTCCCACGGCAACTGCATGAGTTAAAAATGTATGTACACATGATCCTGTGAGGCACTTTGTATAAAAGCACCCAGCAAGTGGGCTGTTATGTTCTGGTCGGGAAAAGATGACAATGACTAAAGGCCCACGCTGCTTACTGTAGTGCTGTGACTAAGATAGCTGTAGAGACAAAATCAATGTTGATCTATAAACTAAATTAGACTATCGTGTCTGTAGAATTTGACCACACAGCTTTCAAATTTCTGAAATTTGCTGTAAAGTATTTTTTCATTCACTGCTCCCAATGTGAGATTCACTCTCCCAACGGCACCTTCGCACTTTCATCATCTCACCATAAGGTAGTTACAACATCTGCTTCTTCCACTTAGGCTTCACTCCCATCCAAAACTAGATGTGGATTATTGCATTGTTTGAATCTCACTGTGCCTGAGTATACATCTGTCTCTATGCTCCTTCCTCAAAATCCATTTGTTCATATGCCTCTGACGTGATACATGAAACCCATAACAGCTATAAATTATACAGTAACCTTCAGATCGTGTCTGATTTGGCCTTTATAAGACAGAGTCTCAAATTCAAAGATGACCCCATTTTTAATAAATGATTCAAGAGCAAGAGTGGATTTATGCATGTCCAAAGTGATGCAGCGGAATTCTAAATATTGATGGTGAGGCGAGAGTAGGGGATTCAGTGATCTCTTCAAGAGGAGGAAAATAACTCGATCTGGAGAGATTTAAAGCCTTCAAAGGCCAAAACAAATCTATGAAATATTGAGAGCTTCGAGGAGAGCTGCATTAATTCTAACACTGCCACTCATAACAGCAGCAGGCATGTCAGGAGGATAACAACTCTGATTTGGAAATTGGTAGCACTAGACCCCTGAATTATCTCTAAACAATGGATTGTTGTCCTTCTGCAAAATGCAAGCCCTACGAGAGCTGACATGACGTGCAAGCACAACAAACACAGAGCTGCTATCTCTATCTGTTCATTTCACACAAAGCATCTGCATTCTGGTTTTGGGAATTATCTGCTGCCTCCACTTGCTATGTCCAATTGTTTGCTCCTTCCATTTAAACTTTCCATGTGTGTGTGTGTGAGTTTAGCTGTTTACAGACTGTACAGAGTAACATCCTGTTTAAAACATGTCCCTCGATTAATCAATAAAACAGTGGTGTGCTCTTGACAAAATGTGTACCATAATAGTCAGAAGTTTTTCATAGGGGTAGCCACTGAAAATCATAGCAATCATATCAAGGGTGGCTTTCCCTTTGGCAGCACCACTGATAATAGCTAATTTTCCCATATTGCATCATAAAAAAATGAAGATGTGCATAAAATTGGAGTTGTCGAACAATAAAAAAAGTAAGCTATTGACAAAAAGGGGCTCTCTCTTGGCCATTTGCTCGCATCTTCAGTAGTGTCTCTAAATTCAGTTAATGATTTATCTGTTCACTGTCAAGCCACGTAAAGTTTTTGTGTCAAATTTAAATATTGCAACATGTGGTGTAAATAACACCTGTGCAGCATCAGTCAAGCTTTGTCCTGCACTGTGGTCTAATTAATTGTGATTATTACGGACTGACTATACCAAATATCAAACATATTGCCTGTATTTGTTCACATTTCTGTAATTCTGCACAATATAACATCACATTACATTAACTACTATCTGTTCCAGTCTGAATCACATGACTATGAGATAAGATTCAGTTATAAGGAGCAGTTATATGTGTGATTTCTAAACCAAATCATGTCTGAAGGTCAATCTGATTACATTTCAATTTAAAAAAGAAAATGTTACTGCAGGAATTCTAATACCATTTGCATCTGTCCAGAGTGCATAACCTGTTCATATCTGAATAATGGATTTGTATTTGGTTACATCTTTAGGATTGGTTGTAAAACATTTCAAAACACTTTTGTTCCATTTTGTCAAAATTCTCCCAAAAAAGAAAGATAAACAATCAAAGTGTGGAGCAACAATGAAAATCCATTTACATCATCAATTATCCAGCCTGGCATAGTGTCCTCCTTCATCAGATGTCATCATTAAATGTTAGCGATGTAATCACTGCATGACTCCAGGCCAGCAGTGTAAATATGAAGAACGCTCGCTCCATCTGAGATTGCCATTATTGTCTGTGGCTGACTGCTGATTGTCAGGTTGGCCGCTGAATTCATTACCATGATTCCTCAAGGCTGAGCAGAATTGATTCTTATCTGATTCTGAAACTGTTTTGTCGACCAGAGCCTCATCTACATATCATTATTGCAATATATTTCATTTCATCAGGCCTCACTGTGCTTCCCTGCAGCCGCATTACACACTGCACAACAACATATAGGCACACCGTGATGTGTATCATAAAGATACAGTCAGAGCATCAAGTGCGTGTCAGCGTGGAAGAGAGAGAGTGTGACATTTCTCATCAAGTCTTTGCCCCAGCAGGCTTAGCATATAAACAGCATTGGTTTCTTTGCCATAATTGGGCATTATAGATAAGAAGCATATCTGGTGCTGCAGCTGGGCCTGTGAGGCTGCCATCCCATCAGCACCTACGCACTGGGAGAAGGCCGGGAGTGACATGCATGGCTGATGACAACAGCCTCAGTAGGACCGTGAGCTGGGGGACAACAGCCAAGCTAAAGCAATGACACATCCAGCACTGGTCAGAGGAGTAAACTGAATAGTGGCACATCCACTTGCTAATAGCAATATCTGTTTTTTAAGAAGCTTATTTTTAGAGCAATTCTGCTCCGAGTAGAAGAAAGAGAGGCAATGAAAAGAAGGTCAGGTAGTTTCATCTGAGTCTAATCCAATTTAGGTTTGATCATAAGACCATGAGTACAAAAATTAAACAAGTTGGTGTTGTTGTTTATTCATTAGATGTTTTTGTAGTAGCCTAATTTTACATATATTAGTTTTGCAATATAAAGATGCTTTCCCAATCATAGCATTAGTCATCGCGCTTAGGCTTGGAAGGTCTGTCCACCTTTGGAAATCACCACAAGTTGAAGTGATGTACATAATGCTATGGTAAGATTTGAAGGGGATCTATCATGCAATTCCTTATTTTATGTCATATAATGTTACAATGTCAGGTAAAGTGTCAAATAATTAAGTAAATGCATGTAAAAGTAATCCCTGTGAGCAAAAACCTCAGGTTTTAGCACACTATAATAAATACGTAATACTCTGTTTCAGTGTTTTCTATTTTTTATATACTATTGAGCTGACGTCAGATAAAGATACGAGTTAGGATTTCTTTATATGGTTATCTGCTCCAGGCACGCTACTGCAAGTGTTCACATTGTGTAGCCTACACTACACTACATGACGCTACATGCTAACATCAGGGAAACATGTTTTTAGCTGCTGGTGTTGTTAAGTTCTCCACGGTTTCAGATTATATTCCTGCTGCCACATGTCCAGTTGTGAAATTTTTGATTTAATTTTTGATTGGTGATATTTCATAGTAGAAAGTGTCTGATGACTGACCAATCTGAGCAGATTGGAATTTTTGGAGGAGGCCTTAAAGAGACAGATGCACAAACAGTATAAGGAAAATAGAGTGTTTTTATTTTATTGTATTGTATTTTTTTTTTATCTTTACATTACAACATGTAAACATGTTCTATAATAGAAATCCATCATACAAGTCTGAACCTGAAAATGAGCATAATAGGTCCCCTTTAAAGAATTAGAGGGTGTTTTTTTGTGTGTCTAGGGTAAAGTGTAATGAATGGATTAAACAGTGTGTTTGTCTTCTAAAATGTAAGATGCAATCATAAGCTAATAGTGATAGTTGTTAGTTACCACAAGCCCTCATGCACGCTATTGTGACGGGCCCTATTGCATGGTAGTTACTAGTTATGAGGCGCACACACACACACACCACAGGCAAATGGTTAAAAAAAAAGCCAAAATAATGTAATTGAGGGCGCTTCGCTACTTCTTCCTCCTGTTCATTTCTCTCTTGTCCTTTCTTATTGCTGCTCATATGTTTGAAAAGCATGACTACTCGCTGGACTTGTAGTTGTGCTCAGCTTGTTAGTCTTGACAAGTTAAATTAAGTACGGCTATAATTAGTGACATAATTACTGTTATAATAAAGTTAATTAAAGTACTGGTATAATCATGTTAAATAAATATTGTCAAAATAATGTTAACTAAAGTGGTACTATAATAAAGTTAGATAAAGTTAATTATGCCTAAACTACAACACTGACATGCAGGTTACCCAGCAATCATCACTGCAAACCTGTCTATGACAAAAATATTATAGAAAATAATTATTCATTTAATTGATTTTTTTTAAATATATATATAGTTAATTCAGAATTTTAGATTATGTAGAATAAGCATTTTTAATTTTTTTTATAGATTGCTACTGACTATTTTATCCAAAAAAAAAAATAGAAAAGAAAAGCATGTCAGAGATGTGTCACCATTTTTTATTTAACATGAGTTCTTCATTGAACACAGGTCTAGGTCTAAGGTGGCAATCTGAATCATTCGCGAGGGCGCCCCCCAGCCCACGGGCCCCAGTGTAACCGCACTGCCTGCACTGTCTATATTTACGCCCCTGCATTCGTCACTCTTCATCCTAAAAGCTTTTACTCTTATAACATAAAAACATGATTAAAAATAGAGACAAGGACTGTGGACTATGTAGGAAAGAGTGTAGCCAAATAGTGTTATATTACAATAAAACACCTTTCATTTTCCTTATCGTATAGCTCTACACTCCGACACATAAATGATGCTACTTCTTGTTTTGCTGAGATATTTAGCTTTAACCTCAGTCTATTAACACGATCAAGTGCCTCTCTGTAAGATTTCTGTCTGACGTTCAGCTGGTAACATTAAAAAATAAGCCTAAGACAACATTCACAGCCAGTGTTGGGCTTGTTACTAAATGTAATTCTTACTCAATACTCTTTTCAAAAGTAATGACATTACTTATTACTCCTTGTCAACAGTTATTCGTTACACTACTCGTTATATGACTTTTCCGTTACACCCCATAAAACTGTGTATCTCCCCAAAATTCTGGTTAATCGCTGGTTGGTGTAGCTAACCCTAGATCACTTGCAAATGATTTTGGGTTTTTTTCTTTCTTTTTTTTTACTTGGAGGTCTTCAGTTGCCTATGACCAGTATTTTACCAAGGCTATGCCTGAAAGACGGAGTGTCAGTCGTGGAGCAACATTTCATCCACAAAATATCCAACCACAACCTTATTATTTCTTTGTCCACGATTAAAATCCAGTTTTGGTTGTTTAGCCAGTGTATGGCTACAGGTGACGTCCGCAGCCTAGGAGGGCTCACCTTTGGTGGGGTATATTTCCTGGAGCTTCATGTTGTTGGGCTGTCGGTTATAGTAGCCAAGGTGTTTCACACTGGAGGTTTGAAGATGTGTTTTTCACAGTGGGAAGAGTTTTAGTTCTACCACCTGCAGCAACAGTGTTCTTGTCATATTTCCTCCCGACAAAATCAAAGTAATGGAAATATTTCCAGCCGCTAAGGTAAGTGTTTTCATCTTTCTAATTAGCTTGCTGTTTTGTGACGTGCCTGCGCAGTGCGATAATCAGGAAATGAGTGTGATGACATGATGTTGTATCTCAAGTCAGTAGTGATGTGATAACAAGTAATGTTGAAACAGGTTGTTTTGGGCTAACTAATATTATTACTGAAATTTTATCAGTAATTAGTTACACTACTCATGCCCAATGCTATTAACAACTAATGTGTTGGTGAAGATTCTCAGTCATCCAGGTCATGATAATTCTAAGTGCTGTATTGTAGTCAACTGGACTAGCCTGAGTTTCTTGACGACGTTTCACCTCTCTTCCAAGAGGCTTCTTCAGCTGTAACAGACTGGCAGTCTCAGTCTCAGACTATAACCCTGCCTATTAAATCACGAGGGTTTAAAGCCTGTGACTCCCCATCAGTCAGTTGGAACTGAAGAGGCCTCTTGGATGAGAGGTGAAACATTTTCAAGAAACTCAAGCCCAAGCTCAAGTCCAGTTGTCGACCATATAGCATTTAGAATCCACAACTAACAAATGGAGATCACTTTAGCCTAATTAGCTAGCTAGTTTCTTATAGCCATTAATGATAAGCCTGCTCTTGTCCACCTCTGTCTTCAAAAATCATTCAGATTTTCAAGTGGTAAATCTGCCACCATTATTACTATAAACTGCATTATGTGCCATGCGTGAATAGCAAGCTTGAAAGATGTAGCAGCAGTAATAGAGTGGGGCAGGGCTTAGCAAACAGTGGATTAATTATTTAATCATGTTTTCCCTGTGCTAATTGAATATCAACACATTATGTTGGATATCTACAGCTTAGTTCAAAATTTCCATATCAATATTGACCTTCAAAATCCCTATCAGTCAAACTCTAATGTTCAAAAGTACTCATTTCTATCTCTTTCTAAATAATGGCACTTAATCTTGCGTTTCGTGTTCATTTAGGCCAGGCAGACTGGTGGTGCTTCAGCAGGTAAGCACTGGCGAGGAGGTATTTACTGGTCTAATGCAGTACTTAAGGTCAAAACGCTGCTTCATAAGCTTGTTAACAAGCTTAAAACCCACTCATCTGATTACCCAAAGACGGTGGCTTCCACAGCAGAGCAGTGCTGCTGATAACCCTCATGTTGCTCATTTCTGCGCAGAATGGGCCACTGATAAAGCTTGACCGTTGTTTTCTTGTTGGGAGTCTGGTGACCATTCATCAGGCGACTATAAAAAAGGAATTCTGCGACTTGTTTATGTCCTTCAAATCTAATTGGACCTTGCTGCAGCTCCCGTGGCATGCCATTGGTAGGCAATAAACAACAGAGGGAATGGGCAATTACTTCATATCGCTACCGGACATGGTAATAGTTATTGGCGCGCTGAGTCCTCCTCTCGCCATAGTTATTCCCAGTGGCCACAGACTACAATTTGTGTTCTGTGCACGATTTAGAAAAAGGGCCAGTGACCTGGGATATGAGGATGTGATTAAGTATGCCATTAAAGAGCTCAAGACAAATCATGGAGGGATTGTGACAGCCAGCGAATGTTTCCAGCCTGTGTGCACTCCTGGGTACACATTGCAGCTGTCAAAGAAAAATTACGTAACCACGATTGATTCCTTTTTCTGTTCCAGACTTGGATTGTGTGGGAAGAGAGTTTGTCTGCAAATTGTAACTTTGAAATTTGTCGAGCTCCAATTGAACAACTGGATTTGCTGAATTAATGAATTCAAACTCAATTTGGAATCCAGTGTAACAGCGTGACACTGAGTGACATTATTACAAAATGCAATAAATTCATTTTAGACTGACACATAAGCTCAAGATGCTTTGACACTCTTGTATTCCTGTGCTAACTGGAAGGCAGGCAACTGTGCCAGCTTTGCACTTAGTTCATTGCCGGTTCCTCTCTCCAGCTCATAATAACTGTTACTGTCTCCACTTGTGAGAGACCTGCAAAGCGTGTCCCAGCTACTTGGACTCAGCTGTGCTACAAGGGGAGTCAGTTTTGAGAGAGTCATCTTTGAAGCTGATATGAATTTCACTCAAATAAAACAACTGTCACAGAAAGCAACTCTTTTGAATCTGTATCGAGCCTTAGACAAAGTGAATGACCTTCAGACATCACTTAGGGAAAATAAGTCAATTACAGTACCAATTACACTTAAGCAAATAAAACTCTGTAAGTTCATGTTTTAAAATCCACCCACTCAAAAGTGGCATGAGACAAATTGATAAAACTCATAAAGTTGGCTTGGACAAACCCCATTGTATAATTCCACATATAAATGTTTAGTGAACAGATAAGTCTTTCTTTTTCCCTCAGCCCTTTAAGAGTTTTTTGAAGACACAGTGTGTTTCTGTCCCACAGCAGTGACACAGTGTGGGGCTGCATTGTCTCTATATAAAGCTAAGTGACTGAGAGGATGCATTGTACTTTTTGAGAGGCAATGCCTGCTGGCTGGATGCCAGATGCCAAGCATAACTCAAAGTGACAGAGTGACCCTCAAATAGCTGCCGAGGCTCGGGAATAATAACAAGATCATGCAGAAACAGTCCACAGCCGCACTGTTCGGGGGCCATGAAGCTGTGAAACCTCCTTAACTACTGACTGGTGAGCAAACTGTCAGATGAACTGTCGGGCCACTGTTTCTGGTTCTTGCAAACATTACAACCAGTTAGAAGGAGACGCTGTATCTTCAACAATGAAAAGGAGACACTTTCTCCATATTTTTTCTATTTCTTTTCTGCATGTTCTTGGATTCAGGGTTTTAACAGCTTTCACAAGGCTGACTTTAAAAGGGTATTAAGATATGTGACCTCTACTGGCAACCAGCGTGAAATATGACAACATAAGTAGAACCTGCCTCCTCCTACACAGTCCCCAGCCCTCACAGACTCCCCTTCAGCCTGAGCTCCAGTCGCCTGCAATTTACACAGATGATAAAGTCACAGTTTCCCAGGAGAATAGTAAGCAAGTGAATAGAAATTGACTTTACTGATAGATTAGAAATCAGTTAGTAGCACCGTGCTAAGGAGGAATATTGGAGCATGCTATTTTTTATTATTTATGTTTGGGAAAATACATTTTGGCTAATGTAGATGACATGTCACTGGTTCAAAACATTAAGTCATTGCTGTTGATCTACAAGTTGATTAACTCGCTGTGAATGCTAAAGGATCAGTTTGTGCTGTAAGGTAGTACAGAATTTCTGTGGCATTCTCATACAACACCACTGACATTGAAATATGCCACCAAAGCAGTGTGAGAAATTTTTAGCTGTGATCCCACTTAGCCTCAATATCCTGTGAGCGAGCACTGTGCAGTCCAAAAAATACTCTGAATTCAAGAAATGTGCTTCCTTCATTACAAAAATGACCCGTGCAGGAGTCAGTGGGAACCTGTCCAATTCTTTTTTTGCTATCAGCCATGGATTACTATCGTCTGTTGCATAAACTGTTTATAGTTTTTGGCTTTGAGTCACTTACAAGGAAGACAATGGTACAGGACCTTTAAACTAGGGCTGGGTGATATGGAAGAAAATTAAATATCGCAATATTTATATATCACGATACCAAATACCTTGATATTGCAATGATAATGTAGGACTGACTATTAGTGCTTTCACAAATATTTACACAAGACCTTTGAAAATAATCGTGAGTAATGAGACTATAATGACTAGAAAGAACAGCTATGACATCACTTTACTGTAATGCAGCCTTTGAAGTCAGGAAAAGACAACACCTACTACAGGCCTATTATGATATCCAAAATCTAAGACAATATCTGGTCTCATATCATACTTTAAATCTAAATTGACGGACAGATTTATCTCAGAAAATAGAAGAAAATTATAGTTCTTGGTAAAGAAATCTGTTGTAAAATTATTCATATGCATTGTCACTCTAGCTGAAGCAATAAATCAATTAGTTGATCGATGAAAATGTTATTATTTTGATAATCGATTAATTCATTGATTGTTTTTGTCATTTTTCAAGTTAAAACGCAAAACATTTGCTGGTTCTGCTTTTAAATGTGAGAATTTCCCTGTTATATATTATAGTAAATAATAGATTTTTGTGCTTTTGCCTGTTGGTCGGACAAAACAAGACATTTAAAGACATGACCTTGGGGTCTCGGAAACTGTGACAAACATTTTTCACAATTTTTACATTTAGTTGACCAAACAATTAATCGATTAACTGAGAAAATAATTGGCAGATTAATAGATAATGAAAATAATCATATTTTGCATTAATGAATTAAAAAAATAAATAAAGCCCACAGACTCATTATTACTAAATCTGCCTGGCTAAAGCTGAGTGAGTGTAATTTAATACATGGGAAAATTGTGCTTGATGGGATTTTAAAATTAATTTTGAGAGCGAAAAAAGTTTGTTTGCTTCTTTAAAGTTATTTAACACTGATGCGTCTAAAGTCTCTATATTCATTCTAATGAGTTATAAACTTGGAATATCTCATGTACTGTATCCAGGTCAGTCTTTTCAAGCATCTGCATGAATGACGCCTTTAATCTATGGTGATTATATGGATCTCCCACAGGAGAAGAGGACCATGAGTTAGACAGAGTCATATGTAACCTGATTGTAAAGGTTGCTGCTCTGCTGAGGAGACCAATTCTGCCCCACAGACTAATGGCCATGTAATGAAATACAAGTCTGTCATTCCGTTATAGAGCCATTACATTAGACTCTCCTTCAAAACTCAGACAGCTTGTTAAATCTGATATGTTTCACCAGCAGTGCCTCCAGTGAAATGAGCTGCTGCTGCTGAGACACAGACTTCCTCTGAGCGGGTTCTATACAGATCTACAGGCATCAACACTTAAAGCATAAGTTTATGTGAAGTTTACAACAAGTCAATTATGGGTTAGGGGAGTCACGGTCTAATAGGCTGTTAAAGTAACAGCCCAGTAAAGTCTATCAACACAAATGATAGCAGCACATATATACTAAGTATTGCACTGTGATACATCACCCTGCTTCATTAGCTCCTATACAAGGGTTAGAGCTTTGGAGGCAGCAGATGTGTGACAGTGATTCATGCGCAAAATCAGACTGATTTTTCACTGCTTTACCAAAGAAATGAGGCTACCAGGCTGACAGGAAAATATGCATGAGTCATGCTCCAGGTCGGCAGAAAACTCACCCTTGTGCATCAGCATGTGCACCTTTTGATTCTGGAGGACAGTTTGACCAATCAGGTCACAACTAAGTGCTCCACACTGCACAAGAGCTGTCTATTTATAGACTATAGCTACAATTCATAAAGTGTGTCGTTTGCAGTGGTCATTATCTGCTTCAATATGATGATGATCATTTCTGTAGCAGTAAGCCACAGCTTTTGCTGTTAAGATGATCCTACCGTTTAACTGGTTGTAGACCACATCCTCCAGCCTCTCCAGCCTCTGGAGAATAGACTGCCTGTCCACCAAGTTGGAAACTTTGCCATTCCTGGCTCGCAGCCTCTGGTCAGACATACGCCCTATCTGGATGAGCTCCTCGGATCGGTCCTGGATCCTGCAGTAGACCGAGAACAGGATAATCCCCACGAACACTAAAATGTTGACGGTCAGCAAAGTTTTGATTTTGCGTGCCACAGCCATGAAAGAGAAGATCGTCTGGCTGACTCAGTCAAGCCCAGCAGCTGTCCATGTGCGGTGGCCTGCTTTGCCACCTTACTCCGTATGTGTGTGCGCGCGCGCGTGTGTGTGTGTGTGGTGTGTGTGTTGCAGGAGGATGATTTTCTGCCCGGGGAGAGAAGGTCAACTCGTGGAGACCCGAGGAACTGACGGATCCGTTCAGCACCGCGGACAGCTCCGGAGGCTGCGCTCACTTCTTCCTAGCGGGGCATCGCACCCGTCACATTGACACTGAGAGGTGGGGAAGGTTGCTGGCGGCCACGGGGCTCGGCTCCAGCCGGTGAGCGATGCTTTTCTGGGGCTCCACAAGCTAAGAAACAGCTGCAAACGCTCTGCCGCCGTCACAGCTACATATTACAAGACGCCAGGGCAGGCATGCATCCTCTAGAGGAGCCTACAGGCAGTTGCAAAACATCTTTCCTCCGCAACGTGATAAGTCGCCAGCTCCTTAGCCCCAATATGTCTCGTCCATCTTACAGGAGATGCACTGCAATAACCGCTCGCATCGAAGCATCGTCCTGCTTTGCTGTGGCATCTCTCTCTTCAAAGGCGTTGTGGTCACTCCATCCGTCCCGCTCTGCAAATATGAACCCGAGGAGCTTATGTCCAGAGAATATGTGGATGCTTCAAAAACAAGGCGGCGTTTCTCTCCCGCTCTCTCTTTCTCTCTCTCTCTCTCTCTCTCTCCCTCCGTCTCTCTCGCTGTGTGTTTGTGTTCCGTCAGTCCATTGTTGTTCCCCCGGTCGGCTGTGCGGGGTGGGATGAGTTGAGAGCAGATTCGCCCTCAAATGCGGTGGGAGAGATACAGCCGGGCTCTGGCATGCTGTCTCTCCTCCCAGCCTCTCCGCTCTCTGTCAGGGAGGAAGAGCCGCCGCTGCGTCCTGACGTTCAGAGGCTCAATCATGAATATTCACGAGCTGTGTTGGGCTCGCAGGATAAAATAAACAGCACGACCATGAAGGCAGCTAATACTTCCACTTGGTAGAGCGAGCCTTCTCCACGTATCAGTTAGTCAGCTGTGAAGATGTGTTAACAGAGTTTTGATCCGTAATGAGAAGGTTAACAGTTTCCATCTCACCTCTGATGCCACCGCCACCAGCAACTTAGCTGTAGTGCTTCACATCCATGTTGCACATAGGACTTAAAAAGCACGTTATGCAACTGGCTCTGCATACATGCATGGTCAACCTCAGGAGTATAATCATCATTTCACTAATCACATGCTTGAATGGAGCTTCAGTTCCATCATATTAGAGCTAACAGACACTGAACAAATAACCTATTTTTAATCAAACCCAGTGGGAGAAGAGGTGCTGTTACTTTATGTTTCTATCTGAGCCACCTTCAGAACAGAAGTTCAACTTTTTCAACAACAACAAAACAAATCCAGCTCACATTGCAGCCCACGCTGCTGACTGGTCTCTGTGAAGTGCAGCAAAAACCCCACAGCTAAAAGCAGATATCTTTATATCTTAAAGGATATGGAAAGTATAGACCAGAGCCATGCAGTCATGATTCTAATCATCAGAAGCCACTTCTTCCTCACAACTCAATATATGGTAACCTCACCACTGCCATTGCGAGCTCCTCATCTCCAATTCCAAATGAATTATGGCTCGAGTAAATCACGTACAAAGAGATTTAGTCTCACTGTGTACTTTTACTTGATTAGGCAAACCCAGACATGGCACAGGCTTCCCAAAGCACTTTGATCCCGCTTCACACCCACCAGAGGATCTCAGATTTATACTCTTCACTTTGTTTGCTACTGCACTATAATCAGACGGCGGCTGTAACTGTAAAAAACCTTTATAGACTGCTCTGTTCTTTGTCAGAGGACGTCTGGTATGTACGTGATCTTGTAAGTATTCTCATACCTCTTTAAATGCCTTGATGGTATAGCTACGTCTTCAAGATGGAATCAATTCTGCTTTTCTGAGAGCAGATTCAAGAGCTTTTTATTTTTAAAAAGTTTTGGAGTTGCAGGGGAATGGTGCACTGTGGTGTTGAGTGTGCTCTACAAAGTGCATGACCCCATCATTTCTATCAAGACACAAACTTAACATGCTCAAGAGCACGGAGTGTTTCTGTGGTCTATATATTCCTCAAAGACCCTGCAGTCTGACGTGTGGTTAAATGCGTTCTCTTTTTATTTTGGATGAATTCGTCATGCTGTTCTCTGTGTTGTGATAACACGGAATCTCCTATCATCAACCCTTTGTGTTTTAATGATTGTAGCCCATGGTGTTGGTATGACAATTAGGTTTGAAATAACTGGCTTTGTATGCAGCGTTTGATTAGGATTCCTGCTGCACATGAGCCCCATTACAAAAGGTGCTGATTTAATTCAAGGTCTGCAGAAACAGACAGACTGTGGGGAAATCACCGTTACAGCCACCTCAGCCACAGTGCAGGCCTCACACACACACACACACACACACACACAGCTGCTTATACAGCAGCTACAGTATCACTGCCCCCTACGCTCCTCTATAAGACTCTCTGAAGACTTCTGTTCTGCTTTCTGCATTCAGCACCCTGCATGACTGCAGACACTGGCACTCAAGTGTTTTAACCATATTAACCTGGGTCACTGCCAGCTGCACCTTAGTCATCCCACTCAGTGTTTCTACATAAGCCACTTGAACATATTCAGTGGGAGGACGCAGGCTGGATGGAAGTGTTTGCATTCAGTGTTGCTGCAATATCTCCAGCCACGTGTTTGCCAGATCTGTGCTTACAGGAGACATAAAGCACCAGCTTCAACAGTGACTATCCGGCAAAGAGAGGAAGTCACTCAAAATGTATGTATGAATCAGTGTGCTATGTATTTATCACAAATATGAATGCATTGAAAATGCTAAAAGATGTCTTAAAGGTAGTCTTGTCCACCAAAAGTCCAAGTCCATACCTTATTTGCAGTAGCAAATTACGCTAAAGTGATACTTGAATTTATATTTTCTTATTATTGAAAGGAAGAAACAAAGGCATTTGGAGATAAATCTGAAATGTCACTGCAACCAATTTGCAGTTAAAGATAGGATGTGTAGCATGTAAACAAATCCATCTGGACATTTTTCAGTAAGTTGTTAAGATGCCAAATGTCTAAGCCTATTTACTTTTAGCACTCTAGCCTGCAAACTAAACTAGCCAGTGAACTTTTCCTATAGTGGATGTTTGTTAGCCACAGCAAGCTACAGCAAGCCAAAGTGGGTTAGCAAACAGTTGCCCATTGGTATGGGTCAAAATTAGCAATCATTTCGTGTCATGTTCCAGGTAACCCTGTCTCCTAGAAATGAGGTTTGTATATTACTACATTGTTTTCATAATAACATCATGGTGATGAAGTAATTGCCTGGATTATGTTCAGAGACAATGTTTCTTTGAATTAATGAAACACTATACCACGCTGGAATCACAGGGAGGTGATCAAGAGGGTTGTACACAGATCAGGACTTTGACAGGTCACATCAGGTTCACATCTAGAGTCATGTCTGTGGTAAGGTTTAGGCAACATAACCACTTTGGTTAAAGTTAAAGAAATATTGTGATTTTTGTTGATAAAAAATGCTGTAGTCAATACAAATGGATAGTGTATTGCAACATTACCTATTTGCTGATACTTCAAGTGTTCACATTTGTGTGACTTGCTAGGTAGGCTAAGTTAATTAGTAACATTTCCTCATTATGTTTATAGAAAACATAGTGTGTTTGTCTCCTTAAAAAAACTTTATTTTTTGCTGTTCCAAATTAGTTGTTTACAGATGTAATTTCTTGGAGACAGGGCTGGTTTCAGGAGACCTGATGAATGTAGGTCACTCTTCTTGTAGCTCTGTTTTGGTCTCCACCATAGACTGTATAAGAAAGGTGGATGACATGACAATTCCCCAAAAGTAAACCCAAAAAATCTTGATCGCCCCCTGGTGGCTGGCTACATTACAGGTCATAAAGGTCGCCCCCTCTGTGTTAGCGGATAGGATGAGCCAAATTAAAAATTCAAAATACACTTAAAATTTCATTTTCCCAAAGTTGTTTTCTGTCATTTTTAGGTAGTTTATGATACTGCTGTATGCTCAAATGTTTGTTTTTCTTATAGGTTTGGTTGTAATTAGTTATTTGATACTTTGAAGATGGGATTTGACATCTTGATTGACAGCTATGTGTACCAACCAGTGTGCTTGGGATCAATGGCGCTGTTCACGATTGTTGTGACAGGTGTATATATCCACTATGTTCACCACCTAGTGGCTAACTTTGTGTACTGTTCGGTATGAGCCAGGTAACCTACATTTATCAGAGCTTTTTCACTGACAACATTTACCTTGTGCATCTGGAAATGAGGCTGATGAGAACTGTGAGAGTGAAGCAAAACAGTGATGCTGCAAGCCACCAAAACACCAACAGATGCAAAAAGGCTTAGTGGAGCTGAGTAACTGCACAGTCAGGTAATAATTCTCTGTGGGTTCATCACTATGACCAACACCTTTCACTTCACACGTAGCCATTAGATCTCTCCTAAACACAAAAATATTAATAAGTGCAACTTTAAAATGTGAAGAATATATACTGTACATGGAGCATGCAGTAAATATAGGTAGTTAGGAATCTAGAAAAGTCTTGACCCCAAAGAGGATATTAACTACTGTAAAACCCAAGGTAGTAAGCACTTTGTTGGGGGTCATTTTGTTTGTTACACTCCAGTGATTTCAGTACACTGGGCATCCTTGTCAGCTGAAGCTGCCCTTCCCTGTTTGGTTCACAAGAGGCCGACATGGCCGGGCAGAGTGACTGTGTTCAGACAAGATGCTTTCAAACAAGGACAGCCAGAAGTAAACAGATCACACACATTCACTGCATTGCAGAAATAATTTTAACAGCAGAGTATCAGCTTTTTTTGTCTGTGGAAGTGTTAATTTAACATTTCATCCAGGTTTCCAGTAACCACACACCAGCTCTTGTGCCCTTGCCTTTCTAATAGAATAGAAAATCTACTCTTGGATGTGTTGATAGAATTTAATGAAAGAAAGACCTTGTAGTGTCTTCAAAAGTAAAGTACTTTGTATTCAGTATAATGTGAACTAAGAGTTGTTAGGAAAAAGGAAAATATGCAATATTTAAATATTAAATTATTAAATCACATCAACCTCTGGACACAGAAACTTCCATCAGAAATACGCAAGGTTGTTTTTTTCCCTAGGGAGAGAATTGTATCCTCCATTTGTATTCACACTGCCTAATGTGTATAATGTTTGGCATAAACACAAATGATCTAATTCACGACAAGCTACATCAAGGTCAGTGTGACCATTGTGAAAGAAGAAAAAACAAAACAACTGACAAATCTGGTGCAGCAGGAACAGTGCTACTGATGTAGTCGAGCAAATAATCCATGTTTGTCCCTGATCAGCTGACGTACAGACTTGCTGTGTCGCTTTCAGAATAAAGCACCCACTCTAAGACACTCGTTGGTCACTAATGTAGTGCTGTCAGCTCGCCTGCCAGAGCTAAGTTCATACATTATCACTTTGACCCCCAGGCTAACAGCTAAGCCCCAGTTCTGTCTGCCTTAACTTAGCTCATTCACATTCCACCTCCAGCCACTTCTCCCAACTGTGCTGCTGCGGGAGCTGTTGATTTGCCTAATGCCTTAACTAAATTAGAATAATAACCCTGCGGACTGGAATATGTGGTGCTCAGCTCCGGGCACATTTTTACATGTTTTTGGTTTTTGTACAACATAGTGAATGAAACAACACTGGGGGCCAGCAGCTGAATGTTTATCAGAGCCGAGGCCTCATTAAGACACAATGTGATCCTTGACCTTGGCAGACAACTGTGGCTGTACCCTTAATGCATCATTCAGTGGCAACCCAATCACAAATGCAAAGTGCTTTTTTCTCAAGTAGGGACCAGGCAAATCTTGATGTTAATGAGACAAAGACAGAAGCAGTGTTAGCTCTGTACAAACAAAACAGTGACAGGAATTATCAGTGTAAGAACTACCAAAACATTAAGCTGGAGACTGAGCACATCAAATATGAGATGTCAAAATGAATGATTGGATTTATCAATATGAACATAAGCCTGGCTTTTCAATGTGTTCGTATTAATGGAGAAGGAGCTCTCCAGACGCCCCCAAATGTTTCTTGATTTATGGCAGAAGCAATTACATCTTGCCAGTGTACCGATGCTTGATGGGCGAATCGGTGCAGGTAATTAGAAAGAATAATGAAACAGAGAGTCAAGGGAATGAATCCCTGCATCAAAAAATCTAATCAAAGATAAATGGACTATCCATATTACCTAGTCATTATACCGGAAAGATTATTGTTTTAAATCCCTGTGTGCACCAGCTATGGACTCTTTCTCAAACAAAAGCCATTACTCTGCTGACACCTCCGACTTGTTTGCAGACTGATTGATATTCCATGGCTTGTGAGCATTCCTCCAGTTTATGTTTTCAATTTCTGGGTGAGACAATGGATGGGGGTATTTTATACTGAGGGGGGGAAAAAACAGCTATTGACGGATTTACAAAAGAATACAGAAATGTTATTAAAATGCACCCAAAAGCATACATTTGAGCTCAGACAGAGACACAAACATGCACACATAAACAAATACACAGAGCTCTGTGCATTGGCTGATTCAATTGGTGCATTAAAGTGCATTGATAGAACTGTTGTGAGGATTTCTATAGTGTCAACACTAAACCCTTTAAAGCAGAATCAGCTGTAATTACAAGCAAATCCTCAGCTCAGTTCTGTTTGCATCTCAAGGTACTCCATACCATACTGCTGCTACAGAGACAAAAAAAACCCTTAATCTTTCTGGAGGTTCTGTATATAATTTCAAAAATAAAAGTAAATGCAAAAACAGCATTGCTTTTTTCCTGTGAAATATATTTTTGGAAGCAGTGCCAGGGAGTAATATAGGGCAGGGAGGCTCGAAGACTGAACTGGCACATATTATATATGATGTTATATAGTAGGGAGACCGGGGGCAGTTGTAACATCGTTTGGTTTTAAAGTCATGACTCAAAAAGCTCTTGAGCTATGTGGAAAAATTTTTTACGTAGGCAACATGTATCTGTGTTCATCTTGTTAACAGCCATCAAGAAATGTTAGAGTCACTATACTGATTAAAACAATAGAAGTCAAATGCTACATCTGTCCCCACATGCAGGGGCAATTGTAAAAAAGCACACTTAATACCTTCATATTAATACCTATTAATTGTATAGGCTAATTATACAAATATAAAAACATATCAAGTATAAGATATCACTTTGTCTGTTATATCTTAAACAAGTATAATATATCACTTTGTCTGTTCGCAGGTAGAGAGGGATCACCACAGAGCATGTGCAGAATGTCTTGTTTCTTTTTTTTTTAAAAGATATTTTTTGGGGCATTTATGCCTTTACTGGACAGGACAGGTAAGTGTGAGGGAGGGAGAGAGAGAGAGAGAGGGGGGGGGGGTTGACATGCAGCAAAGGGCCACAGGCTGGATTCGAACCCCGGCCGCTGCGGCAACAGCCTTGTACATGGGGTGCCTGCTTTAACCCCTAAGCCACCGACGCCCCAGAATGTCTTCTTTCTGATTTGTGCAATTTAGGATGTCACAAATCCCCTGTTTATAATTTGTACAAACTCAATAGCTCCGACCAGGTTTTCAGTCTGAGTTAACTATTTAGTTTCAATACTAGGCTACTATTACAAACGAAAAAATAACAGTTGAAAAATATATTTATTTTCAGGAAATGTGGTAGCCTGAGTGTCAGTATGAAGCTCCCAGAACCTTCAGTCTGACATGGCTTCCATTGAAGGCGATTTACAAGGGGGAGGGAATTTGATTTTCCCTAACCAATCAGTAAAGATCAACGACTCATCCAGAATCTGACGTCATTAGTATCCATGCCTCGGGGGTGCCGAAAACAAGCGAGCATTGCCCGTTTAAAATGTCTCCGTCGTCGTGCACGCCCAGCTGCATCGCCGTTAAATCCAGTTTAGCAGCTTCCTTAATTTGGTCCTCCATTAACGCGAGTAGTGGCGAAATACCTCGATAGCATCGTTAATATGGTCTGTAGGATCTGTAGCGGTCGCCATTGTTGCTATCCTTACCAGTTACCCACCAGCGTATAGCTTGACATCAGCGTGGCGCTGATTGGCTAATCGCTAGACCCCCGGTGTTCATTGGTCCGTCCATCGTTTGGACGAGATAAATCGCAAATTCATTGAAGTATGCCAGACCAGTAATGCAAGCCTACTCAGTTGAGTGGGCGGGGTCTATGGTCTGGAACCAGGCTAGAAATGTGGCAGTATTTAAAGCTAGGACAACTTCTGATTCAGAGACATTAAAGGTTTTGAAAGCATGAGAAATTAGCTTTTGGCAGAAATATAATGGAGTGTAAAAGAGATTTAAACAGAACACAAAATAATTTTTCTTAAATTAGGGACTGTTCTTTACTTATCAGAGAAGGGGGGTGGCTGAGGCGTGACTTTTATTATTTGGTTTTTTTTTGTTTTTGTTTTTTTACCATCCCAGAAGCTACAAATAATTTTGGCACACCGTCCCTCCACAATGAATTAGCTCAGTAATTAGATTTTTAAAACGTACCCTTTGATGTTTGAAAGTGAAAAGTCGAAGACCAAATCCTGGAGTTGAATAAATCCTTGTTTTTTCACCCTTGTTTTGTATGCGGGTTAGGTAGTACAAACAGTGTATTTTTGGCCAGATTTAAATGAGACACAGAATAAAGTGATCTTGATAAAATATCACTATTTTAAGCTCAGATTTGATTATGTTTGTTTTCTGACAGTAGCCTTTTTCACACATGATGAGTGCATGGACCATCAGAAATTTGAAAATCCATTATTTTTATTTATTTATTTTTTTATTTATTTTTACAGTTTATGACTATGATAAATGGTGTAATTTTGGTGTGTGGGGGGGGGGGGTTCTTAAAAGAAACATGTCATCCAAACCTGCCCTCATGTTATCTGTGCAAAAATAAATACAAAATACAACCATATACATTTGTGTGCCCCTCTCCTTAACCCTAAAATAAAAAGCATCCTCCTCCGTCCCTCCTCTGACCTTAAAAAAATATTTGACAAGCCTCCCTATTATTCCACCACCCCTCCCCCCACATAAATAACGAACAGTCCCTTATTCAAAGAAAAAAAAAATCGATGTCACAAAGCCAGACACTGTTTTGATGGTGTCAGGTTCAGTTATAACACAGCATTACAACTGACCTCAACCGTACCCATGACACATGCTACCCTGCTGGCTAGAAACAACAGAGCTAACATTTCACAATGATATCTAATATTAGACCAATGAATGGTCTTCAGAACTAGATAGATTTAAATATGTACATATAATATTATGATAGTATAAGGGAAAATACTGTAGATAAAAAAAAAATCACTTTGACAGGTAGGAGACACTAGTTTTTCCTTTGGCAGGCAGAAAGGGGCCATTACAGACCATGTGCATAAAGAGTTTCATTATTCTGTCTCATTTCTGATCATTGCTATTTGCAATTACAATGCATTTGCGGTTACAATTTCCCTGATCTCCCCACACATTACATGTCATTTGTTTAATCTGTACACGACAAATAAAATGTTAAAATGACAGTTTTTGAGATAAGTGAAGGTATATTTTTCAGCATTGGACAGAGCTAAGCTAGCTGTTTTCCCTCTGCTTTCAGCCTTAATGCTATGCTAAGCTAAGCTAATCCTGCTGGCTCTAGCTTCATACTCTGCATACAGACATGAGAGACGTATCAATCTACTTCTCAAACTCTCAGCAAAAACAAAAATAAGATTTCCCATAATAATATTCTAAAACCATTTCCTTTGAGGTGAATTTATTTGCAGCTTACTCATATTTGAAGAATCTTATTTCCAGTGATGGTCTACAGCATTTTAGTTGTTTTGTTTTCCTGTCCAATAACAGATTTGTGATCACACACACCAACTTTGAGTGCTAATTAATGCCTAAAAAAGGCTGCAGCATGAAAAATACCACTGTGAGGAATAACTTTCAAAGTTTCACCAAACTGTGGCATGGTCTGATATGTGTTGAACGGATACCAGGAGGATATTAGGGCTCCATTTTCACAACATGACTCACACAATAGCACATTGTTACAGCTTTCATTTCTGACGCTTTATTTACACAACAAAGTGTTCACTGGGTTGAGCTCAGGGTATCGGGGACAGAAAGCAACTGGCATTGCTAGGAGGTGGCGGACTCAAAGCGGCTGATTCAGTCCAGTTTCTTGTCCGTTTGTGGCCAAAAAGAGCCAGCAGCCAACATCTCAGCCAACGCTCTAATCAGAGGCTCACAGCAGCAATCACAGAGCAAGTCGCTAATCAGTCAGCACAAACATGCACGCACAAACAAGCCTACATGCACACGCATACAAACTAGTGTCTGCACATATACTCCAGAATATAAAATGAATATGTGCGGTGGTGGATCACTAAAGATCTTTATCAGTATGTTTTTCAAAAGTGTTGTCTAATTGCTGTTTCATATGCTCACAGGAAGACATTCTTAGAGAAACACTGAATATTTTTGCATGAAAGTGCTCAAATTTAAGAATACATATCTTTTTTGTCTAACTTTTGCTTTGATCTTAAAATATTGTTTGTGTCAGTCCTTAAAAACCCATAATCTCACCACATTACAATTTTGTATATACAGTGTGGATGCATCAAGCAAAGAAAGAAATCATAGGCTACAGTACGAGCACAGTGATGCCCGCACACACACATACTAATCCCCCCTGCCAGTGTTCCCTCCAAAAAGAACAAAGTCGTCGTTGGCAGTGGGGATCAAAGCATGCAGATGGCCAGACTGGATCGGAGCAGAACAACACGCTGACCATTGTTAAGCTAACGTCACCGCCTGAACACCAGCCCCGGATCCAAGCATTCACAAGCTGCTTTGGATAAAGATACCATGCTTTACGACCCCTCACTGCCAGAGAAAATATGATGCTGTGTGGTCAGGATGAGGTTGACATGTAAGTATTGTGCCAGTTGCCAGGAAAGAAAAAAGGAAGAGTGGAGGGTACAGACATCAAAGCAACACGTCTGGTCCCTCCTGTTAAAGCCCGCTTTTGCAAAATTGTAATCAAAGAAAGAGGCGCACGCAAGCAGTATGTCTCCCAGAGAAAATAATTATGTGGCTCCGCCAGTGAAGAGGGCATGTGGGTGGGTGTGGAGAGGAGGGGAGGGGGTGATGGTGAATGGATGTGCGACCGTGCAATGGCTGAGGTGTGTGTGGTGGGAGGGGAAGCCACGGGGGATTGCATCGGTTGAGGTCGAAGCGGGTGCAGAGGACTGCGGGTCATCGCTCCTCTTCCCACTGCTCTCCATTCAAAGTCCCTCAACATACACACACACACACACACACACTCCCTGATGGCTGATTAGAGGGCAGAAAAAGAGATAGAGAGAAAGAGAGGTTGGGGGTTGGGTGTGTGTGTGGAGGGGCCTCCTCCCAGAGGCCAGTCAGAGTGTAATGTTTGAGCAAGAGGTAGGATGAAATTATGGTCCACCAGTTGAAGCTGGATTTATTAGCACATACTGCAGCTGTGAATTAGAATTCTATGTGTGTTTTTTCATTTATTTATTTTCTAGAAACCATCACTAGGCAGGAATTTGTCTATTTGGCAGCGACATCAGCATCATGTAGACTCACAACACACACTGAAGCTAATTTCATGTGTTTGTGGTTTTGATTTGTCATCTGATGTCTTTGCAGCATAACAAGATAGTGGTCCATGACAGTATCCATAATGAGAATTCAGCCAGATAGTGATCCATGATGGTAACCAGTGAGCCAGTGGAGCAGGATGGTGATCCATCAAGCAGACACCATCCACCCAGGATCAGTGGAGATTAGGGCCTGTGCATTCCATGTTGCATACTAGAAATAAAAATAAGACATGGTAAACACAAACACACACATACACACACATACAAAGACAAAAATAGCCTGCATAGTACAACTAAAGTCTAAAGTCTTCCTACTCCATGACTAATTCGTCGTGGTATGCAAAGACATTAGGTAACTGGGGACTGTGGTGTAACTGTACAATATAAGTAGTTACAGGATATTAAATGCAATTGCTATGGGTGTATGGATGTAGGCCTCAAGCACTGCACATCATGTCAGTTTTACCTTTAAGGAATAGTTTGACATTTTAGGAACATTTTTTGCTTACTTGCAGAGAGTCAGATGAGCAGATCAGTACCCCTCTAATGTCTTTATGCTAAATACGGAGCTACAACAGCTGCTGATTAGCATACCTTAGCTTAAAGACAGGAAACAGCTAGCCTTGTTCTGTCCAAAGCTAGCCTGCCAGCACCTCTCAAGCTCACTCACAAATTATATCTTATTTGTTTAATCCATACAAAGAACCTGAAGTGTAAAGGGCTCAGTTTCATGTTAGCTCACCAGCTATAGCCAGCCGTATTGGCTCATTTAGGCCCCGTGCCCACTAAAGCGTTTTTTCCCAGCTGAAAGCGCTGGGCACTCCATAGGAAACACCCAGCTGGGAATGTTTGAGAGTGCTTTGGAGGCAAAGCGTTTTTTCAGCTGAGAAGCTTTGGTTGCATCTGGTTTCTAGGATATGAAATATCTGTGGAACTAAACATGTTAGCACTTGGTTGAGGGGAAGGCTGACGCATGCAGGGAGAGAGGATGGACGACTGGTCTGTTTGGGTTCATGAGAGGAAACATATATTAATATATAGACAGTATACAGATTTTTTACGATTTTGTTGTTGTTGTTCAGCACTTGAACATGTAAGATGTGACAGTTACATGTCACGTGTAAGATGTGACGGTTTGTCTTTGCGGTATTTGTCCCCCCTCCACTGTGATTAAACAGTTGAAGTGACTGTGATGAGAGCAGCATTGTAACCCAAAGCGGAAAATTTCTCAACTCTCTGTGCTTAGAAAAAAAAAAATAAGCCCAACCGGCAGTGCTCTGCACAGAATTCATGCCCAGTGCCTCATAATGCTGCTGGGGTTTGTAGCGCAGTGTAAATACACAGCTCTCCCATTGCATAGAAAATATGCTGGCCCTAGAAAAAAACACTTTGGTGGATATGGCCCCTTATGCTCAGTGTTAGATACATAAAAAAACATGGACGTAGCCTTCGGTCTGTACTCTGTGTTCACTTTGTCCGTATTTGTGCACGTTTTCTAATAGCTTACAGAGATGTAATGGAGCGGTACCACCAGAGATCATTGGCAAAGGAGTAGCATATAGTTCAACTGAGATACAACCGTAGGACACGACAAAGACATTTTTAAAATGGTGGAACACAACAAATCAGTAATTTAGTAAAAACAATTCACCTTGCACATGTTGCAACATATTTAATGGCTTCACAGACCACCACTGTATACAACACTCTCAATGTTACAAAGGTACATTATTATGACCGTCGCCATGTTTGTTGTTGTCAGACACACCAGACATTTGTCGCTGTGGACAGACGTGACGTTGATGATGGAACCGTCAGAACCATGGAGCTATTAAAATACAGTGGGCATGACTTCATGACATCCATTTAGATTAGCTGAACATGAAAAAAATAAAGAAATACTGACTAAGATGTTTTTTAAATATATCTAAATTTGTGTTAGAGATTAAAAATGTAAAAAGGGGGCATTTGCACATTGGGAAAGATTATATTGCCAAAGACTTTTCTGAGAAGTTCATTTTTTCTCATTTTATTTCAAATGAAAGTCAGTTGTCTTTAACCATTTGAGCTGGTCCTAACTAGTTTCAGTGCTCCAATGACGCAGTGAAGCATCAACTAATAACATGTTTTTGTATTTTTGTTTCTAGATGTGGTGCTGTGTTATTTAGCTTAGTTAGTGGTGCTTAGTTAGTTGGCAATACACACCAGGATGCATTGGGGTGGCAAAATATGATATTCAAATATTGCTCAGCCAAAGCATTAAAAAAAAAAAACGACCAAATGAAAATTTTAGATGACTTGAAGTGCATTGTTGCAAGTAACAGACGCACACGAGCCCATGACAACATCACTTTGCTGACGAACTAAGTGGCTCCCTGACAACCTGAAAGAGGACAAGACTTCAGGATGATGCTGGTGGATGGATTTGTTACTTTTGGACAGAGCCAGCCAGCTAAGCCAACCGGCTCCTTGCTGTATACATATGTTTGCTAGACAGATATTAGAGTCAAATTGATCTTTTTAATTTACCTCTCAGCAAGAAACACAATAAGCAAATTTTCTAAAATGTCAAACCATCGCTTTAAATGCCTCCCTGGGTGTACTGCTATAAGAATAAAATGGCCATTGTAGGCAATAAAACAAGGACAAAAGTGTAGCAGTTTTTCAGGTGTAGTAATGATCTGACAGAATCAATAAGAAAATCATCACATGAACTCTTGGATAAATTGCTTTTAGTCACTCACAGCCCCATTAAAATGAATGCCATTGTCCATTACAGCATTTTCAAGTGAAAAGCCTCACTTGCTTTGGAAAACCTAATAAGAAGAGGGTTTTGTGTGTGCAATACACAGCAGCCAAAAAAGGGTTATTAAAGAGGGCTTAAATAAAAGGAAAAGACAAATGAGGGTAATGGATCTTTAGAACGTACAAAAATCACAAATCATCTGCCTTGGTATTGAGTCATGTAATATGCTGTCCATTGTTACTGAGAATCCTTGTGGAATGAAAGCACAACTGGGGTTTCAGATTGACTCGCATTACTTTGAAACCCAAATGAAAGCTGAATCTCCTCTGTTGTTACTGTTTTCATCCGGCTTGACAAACCATGTTTGAACCACAGATTGGTTGCTTACTCCATTTTTCAGCCGTGGCATCTATTTTATGCGGAAGGGTAAGAAAGTCAATTGAAAGTTAATTTCAATGTGTTTGATTAATGGGCACTGGAGGATGCACTCTAATCTGCACACTGTTCAGCTGTTCCATTTTGAGCCACGCACAGGTAATTATTCCCTGCTTTCTCCTGGAGTAAATGTTTTTGTTGCCCCTTCCCCTCCTCTGACACCAGTTGTCTTGTTTCCAGGCATCTTCCAGGAGATGTAGGGTAGGTAATGTGATGGTGGTCTGGTGTGTTTTTATTCCACCCAAATTAAATTAGGCCTATAAAATGGGAACAAACTTAGTACTGAGAGCTTCAAATTTATTTTAGCTGTCAACACAGGCTGCAGGTCTTGATGGATATCCAGGTGGTAACTGGAATTTTGCAGTTATGTGTCACAAATTGAAGACAAAATAATTTCAATGTGAATTCTTTAGCAGTGGTTGGGTTTCTATGCTACACTACACATTAGGTAGTAGACATGGAGCATGGGAAACAGGCTGCCTATGTAACAAAGGGCTAACAGACAGACACCGGACCAGTGATACTCAACTTACAGGCTGCAAACCATAAAGGGTGCCCACCAACCATTTTCTAATTCATGATACCTTTTTTTTGTTTGCCAGAAGAGGATCTCCTGGACCCCTTGATAGAGATTATGGCTGAGCCCCAAATGTCCTCAAGTCCTAGAAACATCCGTGAGTACACCTGACCTGCAGGGGCTGCAATTAGTTTATTAACTGGCCCCTGGACTCCCATCATTTTGTAAAAGTGGCCCCTGGGCAAAGCAAGTTCAGTAACCTTGGCCGATATCTTTTAACAAGAGATAACAACAGAAAGAGGATTAACCAAAATGTCCGGCGGTTGGTACGTGTCAATCTTGTGACCAATCGGCTATCATCTGATGACGGTAAAGCCTGTGGGGGTGGGGGCCAATATTTCGGGCTAATCAGGTACAGCCAGAGGTTATACGTGCCAAACTTCCTCTCAAATGGGCGAATTTTGTCTGCAGAACTGTAGGAAATGGGACAAGATATTTGGTATCGGAAGTTTCCATATGTACCATCTGACCAATCACATTTAAGTGGGAGGTAAGTGACAGCAACACATCTTATTTAATCTAAATTAGCTTATAAACATTCCTAACAGGTCTAAATGATCATTGATTAATATGTTTTATGATAAAGTAGCTACTCTGCAATGGGTTATTTATGAATATTTGGTACTTGGTGCATTGGTAACTTTGCAGCGTTAGTGCTGAAAGCGAACAAATCTCTCCACTCACTTGAAATTCCCTATTTTCCGTTAAGACATTTTCTTTTTTGGATTTAGAATCAATAGTTTGCCTCACTAAGGAGATTAAAGACTAGCCATCGTCACTGTGATTCGACAAATTTTAGGAAAAGGCGCCAGGCCGTAGACGTATGACGCACATAGTTGACAAGATGTTAAAACTTTTGTTTCTATTTAGTGTATGGGCAATACATTTATGCAGTTGGAAGATGTAGGGGCACCCGGCAGCTTAGTAGGTAGAGAAGGTGTCTCATATATAAAAGTCTTGCGGCCCCTTGCTGCGGTCATCCCCTCCCTACCCCTTTCACACTGAGGCTGTCCTATCAAATAAAGGCAAAAAGCCCCCAAAAATCTTTAAACAACTGGAAAATGTAAGAATTATTTTAGGTCTACAACAATAATAGATTAAAATGTTTAAAAAGAACTGTTATTCATTTCCATTTTTGACAAAGCCACAGGGAGCCACTGGAGAAGGGCTAAAGAGCCGCATGAGGCTCCTAAGCAGCAGGTTGCCTACCCCTGGGTCAGACCACAATTTGTTTATTTATTTCTGATTAAATGTCCCCCCCTCTGACTCTAATCTTGCATTAGGCAGCATATGTAATTAAGAATCATCATAAGCTCACTGATAGTGGTATAACACGTGGCATGATGATTTCATAGCAGCAGCGACATACAGCTAGTCAAAATATTACTGAAAATCAGCATATGACAGAAAAAAAAGTGGCACACCACACATACACTGGTGGAAGTCAAATGACAGGCAGTTTATGTTGCCCAAAGCTGCAATGTACCTTGTGGTACTGCAGTCAGAATATGACCACAGCTCAGCACATTTGGAAGAGAGTGGAGGGTCTCAGGTTGTCACAGTGTGATTGTTTCATGCTCACCTGACTTTAGATGAAGTCATTTATTTTATACCTGTCCAAGCAAAGACAACTATCTGGATGATTGAACCAGCCAGGTAAAATATAAACATACTGTGATGTTACCTGACTTCCATGATGCTGAAATGTAATAGCAACCCAGTGAACATGAGTGAAATAAAATATGTAAATGTGTGAGATGTTGAAACTGTAGAATCAAATCTGTGGATTTAAAGCAGTGCTCGGTGTGCAAATGTGCATCTCATGTTGCCTGGGATGGAGTTCAGTTCAGTTCACATCCTCCAGGGTGTCCTGGCTCAGCTCTCCAACAGAGCCATGTCTTTTTCACCAGTTTGCTAATCCTGTCTGCATCCCTGCCCTTGATGTTTCCACCCCAGCACTCTACTGCAAAGAACAGAAGGCTGGCCAACACTGATTGGTAGAGCATGCTGAGCTAAGTGTCCATGAGCCTCTTGAAGAAGAGTTGACATGGAGGACTGCACCAGCTTGATGGTCATAGTGAGTGACCTGAAGTCTGTTTAATTCAATCATTTGGTTTGCAAAATGCTAATTAAAATGATAATGAAACACATTATCGCGCATCTTTTTTTATCCATACAAAGTGATTTAATTGAAGTGAAGATAAATGAGTCCCTGGTATACGCACTTTGAAGTTCAAACGGCCCTCTGGAGGAAGGTTCAGGTCAGACTGGCTTTGGCTTGCCTCACCAAACATCCCTCCAAAAAACTGTTACACCACTTGTGCCTGGTTCACACCACTAACCTTCCTGGCGCTTTCCATTAAGCCCACAGCCAGCTTTTATTTCTCAAAGCTTGAGTGGCCAACCAGGCTTTAATAGACAATGTGAGTATAAATGATTCTATAAACCTGATAAAATACGGTTATCATTTTGCCACAGACATTATGAGAGTTCATTTACCATTTGGCTAATATGATACAGTGCTATCAACCCAGTTACAACATATTTATAGCTTGCCACTAACTCAATTTCTTTGAGTTGTTACCCTCTAAATGCTGCTGCAGTGTGTGTTGATAACACTGTAGTTTGTCACACCAGGACACAAAAGCATCAGAAACACATTTATAATCAGCTTACTCTTGTAACAATATGAATCACTGTGATGCATGCCTAAAACATGACATCCAGTGCATTCATTAGCACATATTCTACGCACATGCAGGCTCTGTCCTGTTTTTATTACACTATGCACATGCTGTAAAACTGTGGAAAACCTCAAATGACCTCCTAGCATGAAGAATAGATCACTGCCAAGGCGCTGCCTCCTCTCTGTGGAAGCGTGCAGGATGTTTAGAGGGTAATTGTTTGCTGCTACCACAGTGAGCAAACAGAATACTTTAAAAGCAGAGCAGTAAATAATGTAAGCTTTCAAACCCAAAAGAAATGTCTCTTAATCTGGCGTATTTTTTTTTTTCACTTTAGCAAATGTAGCATTTATCTCAGCATGAATAGTTTAGTTAGAATTAGATTACCTTAAAATGTTTCTCTAGAATTAAAGCTTGATTACTTTGGGTGTGTAGCACTCCGGATGAGCGTTTCATGTATCATAGGGAGATAACTACCAAATAATTAGATCTAGTCTCAGAATGATTGCTCACATGAAAACAAGAACATTATGGATGAGCGGAGGCCGGAGGGGTGGCGCAGGCCCCCCTTAAAATCTGATTGGCTACCTCTAGTGGGCGGCGACTGAGATAGTCATTTTGCATCACTTTCAGTCTGTGTATCTTGCTCCTGTGTGGGAGGGGGGGGGCTTTTACATGTCTGTGTCCATGGCTACATCCTATTTGGAGTTACAAATAGCAGCAATTTATTGATGTAATTTCATATTAAAATATTTAAATTTGCTTATCTGACATTCATTTATTACACTGAATAAATATTGTAAACATTGGTAATGGGCAGTTTATTCTTGCCAAGAACCAGGGCCAATGGCATATCCCATCCCCTTTTTTTTTAACTTAAAAAAATTCAGACATCAAGGAAAGCATTAGAGTAATATATAAGAAAAGGCAAAAGCCATCACAGGCACAGTGCAAAAAAGGAGAAGAGAAGAACATCAAATTTGCACATTCGCACATATCATATTCTGTTATTGTTCATTGTTCAATAAATATAACTGCAATAAATATATATGCAAAACATTTTTCAAATTTGTTGTAGGCCTATGGGTTACACATTTTTACAGTTGCATAATGTAAGAATCACTTTAGGGTTACAGCAAAGAATGAAAATGTAAGTGTTCATAAATAACCATGATTCAATTCCATGTAGCCAATTTTTTGGTCAAAGCCACAGGGAGCCATCGCAGAGGGGCTAAAGAGCCACATGCTGCTCCGGAGCCGCAGGTTGCCCACCCCTGCTCTGGGCGCTAGGTCCAGCACTGACCAAGGCTTTGAACTTGAGTCTTAAAACATCTTTGAATTGACTGTTTCAATGCCCCCATCTTGATGGCCCCTGGTCGAAAAAGGTGCAGTAAAAGGCATGTCAGTAATAATTAAGTGGCACACCCTAATGCAAATTTATGGTGTCAAGACTCAGCTGGGTTTTGTGCTCTTGACTTTAATATATCCCCTCAAGCTGAAAAAATATGTTTTAGGACAACTACATTTTACATGCTCACTATGTACACATAAATGTGTTTAAGTGCATCGATGGAGATTGTCTATAAATGTCAGGGAGAGTGGGCGTTCCCTGGCTGTGGTGTGCAGCCAGCTGGCTCATCACTTCCTGTCATTAAACCTTTTCTTTTTCTGGACAGTTCATGTTCATGGAGCACAAAATGAGGCAACCAAAAGTGTTATCTCCTCCCAAGCTAACTTAAGGTTCTGTATACTGTATTTGCTTAGGGTGATGCAGCACCTCCCACACATGGACAGCAGTTTCCCTTTTGGATGAGCTTTTGTGGCAGATCAGCTATGCACTGCCTTCCCTATGAGAAAATTGTCAGTATACTGTGATGCAGGGACATTTTGATAGGTATTGTATTTACTGCTAATCCTGTGCACCCACACTGTGCACAGCTGAGCTCTTCCAGCGAAATGACTGGCCTACATGCTGGCATTGACTGCTTGTTCTATACATGGAATAGGCTTGTGACACTGTAAATTGCCAGCAAATATATGCAGGACCAAAATGGATCTCTTTCCCCTAACTCATAATACATTTAGCATTTTTCCTGTCTATAACACACAAAGAAGTCTAATCCTAATGTTTAAAATGTATCTTTTTATGAATGTATTAAGCAGTACAAACTGCTTACACACTTGGGACAAAAATAGTAGTGGATGTGGAATTAAAATGAATTACCCTGAAGCTCTACTGTGTTGCAAAATCAGAATAGGCAATACAGAACTGACTATTGCTGAACCCACTGCTTTTAAATCCTTTGCAAATGCACATTTTGTGGGTTTCCTACAAACGACAATATTAACATTTATGAAGTAGAACTCAGGCAATTTTAATGATCAGAATTTTGAGTAGAGTTAGACAGAATATGTGCTGGGACATTGAGAGTCACTTTGTTGATATTATACATACATATATGGAGCATCATCACAATACCACACTGGAATTCATTTGATTGGACAAAATGTAGAGACAGATACATAAAAGCTGCTCAGCTACTGTATCAAGATGTCCCCATGGAGCGCTGAGCAGTGTGCGCTGTGCTTTCAGAGGAAAAAATGATTCAGTGCACTGTGACAGGTCTCTCTACATACCACAGCTGGACAACAGCGCTCCGCCAGTCTGTAATGTCCCCGATAGACCCTCGAACGTCACCAAGGTAGCAATTGAAACAGCAGTTGGATGCCCTCTCAAGCTGATTGAGTAAAGCTCATTATCTTCAACCGTCACAGTGAATCCATTTCATCAGTGCAACAGCTCTCTATATCAACTGTCGCAACTCATCTCATCCAATTGAATTTCACCCAGGCCCTTTTTATCGCAGACAACCTTGATGTCGCCGCAGTCTCTTTTAAGCAGATTAACTTAACATTCTCATGAAACCTGTTATGGTGTCCCTGTTGTCGCTGGTGCTGATTAACTGACTGTATAGAGGAAATAATGGAAACACCCTAAAGAATATGACCTTTGAGAAAACAATTTCTAATAATCAAGGCGCAAATAAAACTCAAATCACATCGGTCAGTTCCTGTAAGATTCATCTTGCACTCAAGTAAAAGAATCATTGATGTGACAGACTTCATCAGTCAAACAGTTGTGTGTAAATATTCGCTACTGACATGGATTTCTTATTTGTTACAAATTTAAGATAATCAAAATAACATTCATACTTAATTAAAAACAACTTAAGATTGGATTGAATTAAGAAATTTAGCATTACTAGTCCATACCCATTGAGCGCACAGTTGCCCACGTACAGTTTCACATGGTGTGTGTTTGGGATAATAGGAAATTGCAGATTAAATAGTCAACTGAACCCATTAAGAAGAGCAATGTATTCAGACAGAGTATTTGAAAAACGTGGCACAGACAGAATGACTGACTGACAGAATGACACACTGACAGTTTCCGTGATTATGTACAGCATACCATACCATGACTTAAGTCATACCAAAAATCAGGGGAAAAAAAGTAAACATTTGGCCACAGGGGGAGCCACAGCGATTGGACGGTTCAGCCTAGATAAGAAATTAGCTCTCTAGCGCCCCCATTTTGTTTGATTGGGTCAATAATGGAGGGGTCCCCTCAGATTATGTGTGGTCATATGCCTACAAAGTTGCGTGGTGATCGGTGAAACCCTTTATGCACCTTTATGTGATGAGCCACGCCCTCCGCAATATTCATTGCCTTATAGAAGCTTGGTTTTAGGAAGTTTTCCAACTTTTGCCAAGAGGGAACTTTAGATATTGGTCCCTAGATTATGTTCACCCAGTTTCATGCAGATCGGTCAAACTTCCTAGGAAGAGATCAATTTTAAGTGTTTTTCAAAAAATACAAAATGGCAGAAAATCTATATAACCGGAGCTTGTGGGTTTTTGAAGCAAATTTGTTCCTCATGAGGAGAGGCATCTCTGTGCCATGTTTCATGTCTCTTCGACATACGGGTCATGAGATATGCCCATTCAAAATTTGCAATTTCAATGGGTTGCTAAATCGCCCCCCTTTGGCCAATTGATGTAATATTGCTTCATTCGCATCCTCCCATGACCCTCTACCACTGTGCCAAATTTCACATGGATTGACCAAGTCAGTGAGGAGAAAAACGTGGAACAGACACACAGACGCACCCACAGTGTTTTTGTCATTATATAGTAAGATGAATATAAAGTTTCCCCAATAAGATTAAAAAAAAGTTATCAATTGTGCAAAGTTTCTTGTCATCAAATTCGAAATAAGTGATAACAATTAGCTGCTAGCTGCCAGCATGTTGAGAGCTGTGCAGAGACAACCTGAGCCAGACCCAGAATCACAAATCTGAATGTTTCATACAGCTCCTTTAATGATGGAACATGACTTTTAGAAAAGCAATACATTTTAGCTGCTTGTATCCCTAATGTTTGCTTGTGGTCCCTCACCAAATGCTGTGACCATATGGTGAGAGTGGAAATGTACAGTAAATCGACAGTTTCATTTCAAGTTCCAGCTTCCTCGTCACCACCATATGGTTCACCTGCAAAACCTTCACAGCTACTGTACAGTGACTGTTCCCATCTGCCTGCCTGTCTTGCTCTCCATCATACTCTCATTCCTCAACAAAAGAAATACTGAGATACTTAAACCGAACTCCCACAACTCACTCCCAGTGCAATTCCTCAGGGGCAATTGTTATTATGGCCTCATATTTAAAGTGCTGACCCTCCTGCCAGCTGCTTTACATTCGGCAGTAAACAACTCACTAAGAGGCCACTAAAGGGCTCGCACCACAGCTGAAATCTTGTTTGTGAAAAACACAACCTAGCATGGTTTTGTAGACACTGAGAATTGAGTTGTTGTGGAGAGTGCAGGCACAATTTAAATCACTCTTACAGTATAGAGTAAAGGCCCAGTCACATCAGAAAGTGTCGCAGCAAAATTTGTCCACATGATCTTATCAAATAGGCAGTGCGAGGTGGTACTCTGTGTGACATACCACTGGTTAATTACTGTAGCTGATCACTTACAGCTACACACCAGCCCAAACAATCACATATGAGTCACATATAGCTCTGAAGGCATCTTTCTGTTTTCCCTGTATCTTGTCATTTATCCCCTTCTAGCTTGCAAGCAGTCATTCTGCAAAAATGTACTGTCCAATTAGCTCGGTCATTAACGGAAAATTAAATTCACCATGTTTACTCAGTTCAATTGGACCACAGACTCCTGTCTCATATCTGCAGAGCAGTTTGTTCTCTGACAGAGAAGGGTTATGTCATAGTGGATGGTACAACACAGCTAATGAGCTTTAATAACTCTCCAGCAAGCCATTCCCTCAAAGGTCAACAATGTCAGCCCTGGCAAAGTGGTTAATCTGCATGTCAAAGTTCACCAAAGTTTAACTGGACTTAATGCCTGCAAGTAAACCCACAGATTTTTTCGACATTAAACCACTTTATTCAGGGGTTTTTTTTTAACCAGCTTAAAGCAAGAAGGAGAGCTCTGCAGATAAATAAAACCCTCCTGATTGTCTGGATCACAAAATAAGGTGAGTACACATTAAGTTATCAGATAAAACAGCTGAGCATGCATTCGTAGGTGCTGGGTGAGCAGGTCATCTATGATGTGCCAAGCAGCATAGGAGGAACACTGATTTGTAACATGAAACTACTTTAAATTTTAATTAACAGGTTTTAATCACCTGGTCTGCTTGTTTCAAAGAAGAGACCTCTGCAAATAATTCAACTTGCAGTAAAAAGGTCCTGAACAATGAACACTGAAAGAATCCTACCTGGTCGAAGTTTCAGCAGGTTGCAATCTGCAATCCTCACCACTAGATAAGCATTAAAGGGCCCTGGGCCCTATTTTCCGATCTACTTTTGTCTAAATGAGTGATAGGATGTTCAATATTTCTCCAGTATGAAGCTAGGGCTGACCTGCCTGCAGCCCGTGAGCATGCGCTATATTAAATAATAGGGCACTCAGACAGCGTCAAACAACGACAAAATACGTCCACTAAAAGCGCATTCTTTTCATATAGATAGGCTCGGATTGTTAGTATAATTATCCGACAACATAACGGAAAGGAGAAATGAACGTCTGTGTTTACCTTTAGCTGGATTCGGCATGTTCCTCTGCCTGTTGCAATTTTAGTATATGTGCTACCGAAGTAACACTGCTCCCTCTCTCTCCCCTCGTCCGCTCTTCAATTTCAAGGAGCTGTGCGTCTGTGTGCGTCCGTGTACTTTGTGTTCAAATAAATAAGGGTGGTCATCAAATTCAAATGGCTCATCCAGATCCAGTTGGTCAAAATCGGGTAAAAATTCAGCCATGACTACTCCAAACAGAGTAACTCCTGGCGTTTGTAAGGTCACTCCAGCAGTAACTTCCTGCAACAACTCAAATCTTGCGAGACGTGAGATTTCAGAGCCAGACTTACACTCTCTGAGTGAGTGTTTTGACTTGCCACAACAAACATGTCTGTTTTTACCCGATTTTGACCAACTGGATCTGGATGAGCCATTTGAATTTGATGACACGGACGTACACAGGTGCAGAGCTTATTGAAACTGAAGAGCAGACGAGGAGAGAGAGGGAGCAGTGTTACTTAGGTAGCACATATACTAAAATTGCAACAGGCAGTGGAACATGTCTGAATCCAGCTAAAGGTAAACACAGACGTTCATTTCTCCTCTCTGTTATGTTGCCGACACAGACGTTCATTTCTCCTCTCTGTTATGTTGCCGGATAACTATACTAACAGTCCGAGCCTATCTGTGTTAAAAAAAATGTACTTTTGGTGGACATATTTTGACGTTGTTTGATGCTGTCTGAGTGCCATATTATCTAATATAGCGTACGCTGACAGGCTGCAGGCAGGTCAGCCCGAGCTTCGTACTGGAGAAATGTCAAATATTGAACATCCTATCACTCATTTAGACAAAAGTAGATCGGAAAATAGGGCCCAGGTTGAAAAAAACATTAGTTCCCTTTTAAATCCCCCTATACACAGGACCATTAGGGGCACTATATAAAATTTATTTGTCACATGAAATTATACAAAATACAACTCCAATAAAATGTCCATGTCCAAACTGTGGTTTCTGATTGTGGAATTGACTGTACTGTCCACACATCCCAACCTCAACAGCCATATGGTCGCTCCACCCCAACACAGGCAGTGACTCTGCTCTGCAGCGTTCTGCACAGTGTATAATAGAGGTGATCCACAGCAGAAAAGGGGCAGCACCTCACATTCCCTCCAACACACCAGTCCATATCCACTGCAAAGCACACCCCTACTCTCCTCTTCTCACCAGAGTCCTCTGCTCTGTCGAATTGACCTATGGCAAAGCTCCGTCCTCAAACGCGATGAGCCAATTACAGTGCGTATAGCCATTCCCATACACTCGGACATTCTCTGCCTGGGCGTCCATTGAAATGCATTACAGAAAGTCAGTTTTGTTCAGTTTTATGAGCTTTTTCAGAGATTTCTTTTTCAGAGAAGTTTAAAAATGGTCAAACGGTGTGCATGGGGTACATGCAACTCCGACACAAGGTATCCTGAGAGGCTGGGCGACGGGGTGTATTTTTTACCCTTTCCTAAACCACATCTCAACTGAGAAAAGTGTCTCCTTTGGATAAAGTTGTGCGGTAACGTTTGACCACAACATCAACTCAACATGATTAAGATTAACAATGATGTCTACATCTGTTCTAAGGTAAGTCAACATTGTGTTTGAGGCAACATATTGTCACTTTGCTCCAAAGAAATATAAAGTTATCTTTAAGATTTCTAGCTAACGTTAGCTAAAGTTAGCCTAACATTAGCTCCTAGCTGCGTTGTTCATCATGTCACCTTGTTTGCTGGGAGTTCATTAGCCTATTTTGTTCTAGGTTTTGTACTTTGGTGATCGTACATCATTGTTAGCTGTTGTCCAAAGGGCTCTAGTTAAACTAACTTCTGGAGCTTAGCTTCATTAATTTATCTGTAATCGCAGAGATAACAAAGGTTGGCAAACGTTATGCTGAATGATTCAGTGTAAATACTGTAGCACCAAACTAACGGAGAGACACTCTTGGTAAAGATGGTAAAAAGGCCATTATCCTTTTCTCATATTCTGAGCCAAAACCCTTAACTTCAGCGGCACTTTGATGCACCAAAATTTGATTGTTATGTCTCCAAAAGTCATCAATTGCCTCCTGCGAAATGCTGTGTACTGTCACACCTGCCCTAGCACCTGTCACTGAATGTTAATATTTTGTGAGTGGAGGGGGGAGTGGCTTAGCCATAGGTCAATTGGCATAGAGAAAGAGTCACCTGGTTCAATGGCGCTGGTCAGGATTTAGCCAAGTTTCAGTGAATCAAAGGATAGTTCCTGATATCCCGTTGGAAACTGATGCGACTTTTCTCCTTTTCCTCCACCTTTCCTCAATGTTAACTGATGTTTACTTTTGAAAACCTTAACCTGGCTAGCTAGCAGCTAGTTGGCTAGAAGCTGACTTCCTCATCCCAATGAGTGACTCAAGCAACATGCCACCTCTGTCCACCAAACACAAAAAGCACAACCAAAACATTAAGCTCTGGCGAAAGTTCAGTCAGGAAGACAAAACTTTTAATGCTCAGGCTGTAAGTTTCTTTCTCACCCTGCCATTCACTCCTTGCATGCATGCTCACTCACTATCTCCACCTCCCCATCATCACCTAGTCTATATCCATCAGCCTCATATGCCTCAGCAGTCAGCAGCCTCAGAGTCAGCAGCCACAACCACCAGTGTCTGGACTCCATGGGGGGATTTATCCTGCTGCTGCTCAGATGTCCCTTGATGTCCCTCTGGTGTCCAAGCACCAAAGACTTCTGTAAAATCTTAATCAGGACAAATCACTAGTAACCTGTACACTCATTTTCTGTGATAAACATTATCTTTACCCCAATCTTCTGTCTCTCCTGATTGAAATGCAAAATAGACATCAGATCCTAAATTTAGCACACATTTAGTGGAGCTTACTGGAAGTGTCTGCCCCAATATCTATATGTATATCTATGTAATGTACTATAGCAACTGAACATTCAGTAAAGCACACATGTAATTTGATTCGTATCAGTGAATATAACTGTTTAAATGGACGAACTGTGTCCTTGGCCACAGGAAACACTCAAGTCAAAATGCTGCTTTCATAGCATCATAAACAAATAAATATTGATCCGTGGATGAGAGTGCCGCCAAAACCAAATACGGACAGTGTTGCCCTTGATCGATCCCCTGAGTATCACAGCCTGCAAAGAGGTGGTTGTCTTTGCCTATCACCTTGCTTCTTCTCACAGTGACATTGTCCTAACAGGAATGTGCTGGGAACGTGTGGGTGCTTTCTGCCAAGACGTTTGCCAGGTGGAATCCAAGATTCATTTACACTTTGATATAGACATTCCCCTGCATTGCTCAGAATGATGGGTGGCAGCTCAGGTCTCCGTAAAATTTGTGCATCATCATTATAAGCATGAAGAAATATAACAGCACTTTATTTCATACATCACTTGTGTTAAATGGAAACTATCAACCTCACTTGGGAGTTCAAAGAAAGCACATTTATGGGTGTCATTGAGGTTATGACTACTTCAACTGGTATGTCATTGAAGTATCTATCACTTCAGCCCACAGCCTTGTGATAAAGACAGGAAGCAGAAGACATAAAAGGATTCTTGAATTCTGAAATTTCTTAAATGGTCCATGCTCTCATTATAGCTGAGCAAATACAGAGCTTATGTTTGGGACATAATTGTACAACAATACAGTACTAATTACATCTTAAAATAACCACAATGGCATCATACAATAATTGTTCTCAAACAAGTTTTATAATTACAGAATTCTTACAATTTAGAATTTGCAGCTCTGAATTAATTTCTCTTGTCCAGAAAACAAAGCACATTTTTTTGTAAACGTACTAAACACTTAAAGCTTGTTGCTTAAAGGCAATGTCATTTCCTCCTTCCATCCTTCCCCATCTCTAGTAGTTAAATGCTCTGTATCCAACCAGATAGAGACTAGAAGCATTAGGAGAGAATACATAATGAAAAGCAGCCTAGGATTCCTTGATAGCTGTGGAACAAACGCCCCTGCTGGGCTTGCTAATGAGTTTAACTTGAGTGCTCAGCCATTTTCTTCCCCCATCCACATATTAATTTCATGCAAATGGGTATTCACCATGGAGGCCTCTGTGAATAAGAACACAACATGGCTTTCTACAATTCCAATTTGCTGTTATCACATGGAAACACCCGGAGCGTGTTTACTGACTGTCCATATGTCACTTAGCATGCAGTGCTGTGTACTCAGGATGCATAAGTTATAGATAGACAGCCAGTTGGTCTTAGTAGCTTTTTGGTAGGCTGACTAAATGCTGCCAAGGCCAAAACCTCACCTTGTGCCAATGCCATGTTTTGACAGACAGCTGAGTTTGATTTCCCTTAGACTTAAGAAGGTTTCAAATTGGCAAGATCGCTACAGGCCCACACACAGCTACACGACCCTTCATGGGCTAATAATCACCAGGTAATTTATGCCTCTTAAAGAGGTAAATCAATGTCATTTTTTACCAGTGTAGATGTGTCCCTATCTCTCTTGTAAAGCCTGCAAGCAATAGAGAGGCCTTGGCTCTGGAGGGCAAGATCAATAGCCCAGGAAAGCCATTGGATTTCTCTAAGCCTCAGTGTTGTGCTGGGCTTTTGATTGGTTTGTTATATGGGTTTAGCTGGATGAGGGGTTGTAAACTAAAAGCTCCAAGCTGCTAAATATTACAGGGAAAGGCAGAGATAAAGACTTAAAGCTGAGAAAGAGTGCAGATTCAGCTGTGGATGGCAGGTGTCCACTCAGCACACCAGGGGGTTCACAGTACCACTCACGCATGGGAGAAACGGACGCCATCAGCAACAATCAAGAGGAAATTATATCCATGGAAACGCATGCTATTGATTGCCAAGGAATGTTTTACCACACACATGGGGCTTTACAATGTCGCCATAGGCAAAAAAAACACCTTATGGAAGTCGTTTCTTTCAGATGATATGCAGGAGACTGTGGTCGTTAGAAAATGGAGCCGTTTGCTGTGAAGATTTGAGGAGAAGAGTTATTCATGTTATTGATCTCTTTCTTGAGCTATGCTTATAATAATTCACTGTCCCTCATATATGACTGGTCTGCCTGTCCAGTGTAATTTTACACTGTAACAACTTGCTACCACCTCTATCTGACATTGTGGAACGAATAATAAAATAAACACATTTAGAAAATGTCTTGTAAACACACCTTCAACGATACTTTTAACATTCAGTATACTGAATTTGCACAATAGATTATAGATAGTGATTAATCAAATATACACTATATTTCATACAGTGTAGAAGGGTGCATTATCTTATAATTATAATTGTTTTATTGTAATGATCAGAATTGAATTCACAAATAAATAAGGCATTCACACTTTATTACTTCACAGGGGTGGGGAATAGTGGAATACAAGTAACAGCCTTACATATTTGAAATACAAATATGAGTCCCTGTTTTCCACTAACGTTTAAATTTTTGATATCATAATACAGTTACTGTCTCTAAAAATAGATTACTTGAAGGGATTACTTTACTTCTTTTGCTTTTATGTCCTCGAGCATCATATTGTAACTGAAGGCGACATGAGCGAGCTTAAGTTTCATTGTATTCAAATGTTGTATCTGGCCACAAGCAATGCAGCCCTGCCGAGGAACGGCTAATTAGTAAGGTTAAAATAAGGCATTATTTACACACCTCATTTAAGGTGGCAGCCGGTTGAAGGGAGATCACCAGGGAGCTGTAAGTTTCTGGTAAGTGACCATCGCTATTAACAACCTACTTGCTGTGGGCTATATTGTATGTCATCTCCAGTAAATATTACAATATAAAATGTAGTACACCGGCCACACAACAATGACAGAGGAGATGCACAGCCAGGACACTGTCAGGAACATGTTTTTGGCATGGATATGAGACCCAGAAAAAGTAATGGAACACATTACCAATTAAATTTGAGGGCATGTATTCAGTAATATGTAAGAGTTGTTTTGAAAGGAACCTTCCCAACGCTGTTAGTTCATTTTTATTAGCACAGCTTTCTTACTTTTACCCTGTATCTCCAAAAGGTATTCATGAGTTAATATTACCTTCTTTGTGACATTGCGTCTTTCACACTCCACTGGGTCTTTGAAATGGTTTATTTAGCTTTAAAACTAGGAGACTCTTAGGAACCTATATAAAAAAAACACATGATCTTTTTTTGAAAAATTAAAACCACTGCATTTGGAGGTATACTCGACAGGGATGCAGAGATTCTAACAAGTATGATATGTAATATGTTAACTGCTAAAGATAGGGAATAGCTACTTGTCATTCTGACGAAAATTATCATGTCTCTTTTTACAAAGGCACGTCTTGACAAGCCTTCACAGGCATGATAAGAGGTATTTTACCTTCAAGAAGTGACGGGGGACTGGAGCTACAGTGCAGAGTGTTCCACTCCCACTACAAAAAGAAGAGTGCTATTATTTATTCAACTTATCATGGCGGCTGCTATCACAGCCAGTTCACAACTGGCAGCAGTACATAGCTGAGTGCAGCACTCTGCTTTTAAAGACACGTCAAGAGCTTCTCCTGTCTACCAGACTTTAGCCTCTTTGCCTCTAGCGGTACAGAGGAAGAATATAAAGCAAGACCTCAGTAATACGTTGAAGTTCAAATAATTTGTAACCTCAGTCTTTGTAAACCTGAAGCCACGACCTTTACACATAGACTGTATAGAGAGATAGACAGCGTGACAGCTTCCCAAACATAAAGTGAAAAACAGTTTGTTCACCCCCAGTAGGTAGTTTCTGAATTTGGTCTTTGAAAAATGATTTGATGCTATAAAAAGGGTGTGTGATGTCGTGATTGACAGCTACTTGCAATCAATGGCGCTGGGTCAGTGGGTTGGATGGGTGTATGGACGGGAATTCAATACTGTGGCTTCACTTTCCGATTGCTACTGCACAGACTCTGGCTCTAAATGTCATCACCAGTGCAAGATGGCAGCACCTATATCCGGGTTATTTTGGCTTCATTGGTATATTTGTGCTTCATGCACACTGGGAGGAAGTGGAGACGTGTTGTCCATCTTTATATATAGTTACTGCCTTTACAGATAGAGGAAAAGGCTATTGATTGGTTTCTTTCTTACTACAAATGTTACAGGGATAAGAATACATTTTTCTGTATGCGACTGGATGGCCAACAAGCCTATTCAAAGGAACAGTTAAACATTTTGGAAAATGTAGTTTTTCACTTTTTTCACCAAAAGTTAGTCTTATAAGAAGAATGATACCACTCTCATATTAGTACACTCAAGGTATCCTCATAGAACAGTTCGTATGAAATCCTACGAAAATGCATACATAACAGTTTGTATGAACCTACAGTTCAAATATTGGAGGACGTACCTTGAAATGACTCAAAGTTCACACAGCTACAAACATGCAAAAAGTCCAGAAGAAGGTCCGCATTTTTGGGAACCCATCCACCATCCCAAACTGCTTTCATAAAAGACCTCTTGACTCCCTGACTCCCGTCAGCATATTGGTCACATGGTCACAGCTTTCAAAATACATTGGATTTGTACGAATTTGCAAGCATTACTTTTTGTAGAAAAAATATACCAATGATTTATGGGCACAGCTTGGAATGCTAATAAGGCTATAAAGCTGGAGCTAGCAGGTCATTCACTCAGATTAGCATAAATTTTGAAAGCAGGGGGAAAGTAAGCCTAGCTATGTCTAAAGTTATAAAGCTCAATAATACACCTACTAGCTCCTCAAATTGTTTCTATCTAATACGTTGCAACATGACCAAGAGATTGACAGACCCAAGGACATGCGCATGGAAACTCAGTATAAATGAGCACACATGACTGCGTATATGCGAGAGGGCTGCCAGCTGTACTGTAAATCACTGTTCAAGACCAACAAACAACAAAACAGGTTGTTTTTAGCGTGACATCAGTGGAATTTCCAATGGGAACTGTGCCACACGAACAGGTTTTGTTTAGTGACACATCAGCATAATTTCTAATTCTAACCGTAACACACTGTGCCACCTTAAACGGTTGGTTTGCAGAAACATACAATTCTTTATTCATATTTATTCTGGCAATTGGGATGAGGAGCTACAGGAAAATTGCTCAGACACACTTACGTCAGTGCTTCTATTATTCCAATGTGCACTCTCTCACCTGTTCAGCCTGTCTATTGAGTAGTTTCCACCACCGCAAATCTCTGCCTCGTGAGATGACCCAACTCCTGCACTTTGACCTGACGTGATGACATTGTCACAACAGATGAGAGGAATTAATCAAATTCGCATAGTTTAAACATCTTTTTTTTTTCAAACATATGCACACTTACATCTCTGCAGTGTTTCACTTTATTGTTGAGCTTTTGGTCTATTCGACCTTCATCAGAGCATACATGAGGCAACAATGGACAGGCTGGTAAAGTAACCAATCTCAGTCTAATCACTGGCAGTATGCAATACACCTGTGTGCAACCCTGGTAGGAGCTCCACCTTCTGGGAGTTGTAGTTTTTTAATACTGGATGGCAAACTAGCCCAGGATACAGACATGAAAGAGGTATCAATAGTCTCACCCAACTCTTGACAAGAAAGTGATAATGCTTATTTCTGTAAATGTCAAACTATTATGGTGCTTTAATTTATGTTCTGGGACTTCAAATAAATCAATTTGACTTAATACTCTAATCATTTTGGAAAGTTTTATAGTTTTAAACAGATAATCAGTAACCTTAAATAAATTAGTTTGAAAGTCACTTTTCTAATATCTTTTTCTCTTCCTTAAGTTCTGACTTCTAAACTTATATACTTGTCCCTTACCATTACCGACTCATTTCCAATATATTCTTGCCCTTTCATCCTCCTCATTGTTTTCAGCATTGCTACTCTTATGCTTACACAGCTACAGTATGTGCTGAAATACCACACACACATACACACCTACATATACACTGTCTTATTCAGCAAAGGTGGTTAGGGTAGAGCAAACCTTATGTTCCACATTCCTGTATGTTGTTGTGTAGGTGCCTGATGCCCTCCACTAGCTAACAAAATCACAAGAACTGCATTGCCTTCATGAATTTCACTTACTGATCCTTGTCCCAAAACACTTTGAGAGCGCACACACACACGCATGCACACACAAACACAAACACACACAGTACGAGAGTAACATGACCTCAAAAACAAATGGAGCAAATAGAGCAAATAATCTCAGTGATGTAGGTGAGCCAAAAGATGAGCAAAATGCTGTGTGATGTAAATTAGATATCCTTTGTTAGTTACTGAGATTCTGATTCATCTCAGTGCATCTCAAGTTCCTGTATAATTTGCATATTATTTTGGAATGTCTGTAATGATGTATCCCGTGCATTTATGCATTTCAAGATTAGTATGAGCTTAAAAATGAGATTAAATAGAGTTTAGTTCGGCATCCCTCCACCACAGCCCTGCAGATGATAGACAGCAGACTATCCATATCCCTCTACAAATATACTCCCACAGGATAAATGGGCAGCCTTGGACCTGCTGGTGGACTTTGTTCAGTGGTGCGAGAATTCATTTTCGCAGCTTAGCATCAGGACGTGTTGATCGATTTCAGATGCCAATGTTGTCAAGGGCCAAGCTGTGGAGCAGCTTGACAAATACAAATACCTAGACATGTTTATTGATGACAAATTGAGCTTTGACCACAAGACAGAAGATTTGCAGGAAGGGACATCACATATTGTTTATATTACATAAGCTCAGCCACTCTGAGGTCGATATCAGCTTTAGACTCATCTTTTGCACATCTTTTATTGAACCCAGTTCATCTCAGCAAGCTGTGAGTTGAAAACACAAAGAGTCTGAACTAGCTGATCAAAATCGGCTGCAAAACTAGTTGGACAGCAAAGTGTTTCATATCATTCACTCGCTTTGTGCATTATTTAAGCAAAGCCAGTTCTTTGTAAACAAGCCTTCAATCCCAACTACATAAATATATATATAAATTCACTTTATTCAATAAATATGTCACAGAGCAACACAACTACAGAATCTGTTAGTTATTTTGTGTAAAGGAGTAGTTGGACACCTACAATATGTTATAAGTTGTTTACTGTAAAAGAAGATGTTAGTGTTATTAATTGAAACATTTGTACGTAATTAAGTATTGAGACATTTCTGTTATTAACCCATCTATGTGCATGCACATGAGACTACATGAAGGTGATAATGGTTTTACATTTTGCATTGTGTTATAGAATTTCTTTGAAATTCCACATCCTTCTGACAGAAATGTTTGCCTATACAAAGCAACATTTCATTACCCACCATTTAGTGTTTGCTTTCAGCAAGGAATCTTCTTTTTTTTTTTAAATAGATAGATAAATAACTCTCAGCTGAACAAATGAATCATTGGAACAGTCGTCCTTCTTTTACCTGTGGTTTGGTAAACATCACGTATCACACAAGAGCTTGTAGAGTGTGTGAATCTAAAAACACATGACACTGAATTTTTGTGAATTCTAAATAAAGCTCATGAATTGAAGCTGTAAGCTGGGTACATCTGAGTATATGAAGATGCTGTGAGTTACTGCCAGTGCTTATGTGATCAAAAAATATAAGATTAAGTGAATTTGAGAAGTACAACAGTGACTGTTTTTAAGAAGCATTTTCAATCTGACAACAATGCAGCCCTTGCTGAAACATTGATTTCAACATGGCTGGTTTCCAAGATACCGTATAATATCTATAAGCATTTCCTGTGACCTTCAGCAGTGAATATTTGTGCCCAACATTAACACAACAGTAGTGAGGAAATATATAAGAACCTGTCAGATACTGTGCTGCATTTGACTGAAGTGTTTTTGCTTGTTTTTTAAGGGTGAGAACAATACATTTTTATGAATATTACATTATGTGACAAAATATTGTGCTTATTCTCTATGTTTAAAGTAACAAAAACCTTTAAAAAAAAAAAAAAAATACAGCTTGTGTTTTTCCAGTCCTATCATCAGAAATATTTGACAACCCCTCAAAAACCCTGATTCATTTCAGTGATTGTTTTTTTGTTTTAAAAATTCTTGCCCTCTACAACATCTGCTACTATGGTATGGCGGGGAAAGATCATTGCTATGGCAAATCAGTTTTGAGTAAGGTATGGTAAGGGTGAGGTAATTAAGTCACCTTTTAAGGTTAAGGGAAAGATTGTTGTAAGGAATAATAAGTAGGCATTCATGCATTAATGATAGATGCATTACATGCCACCACCCTTACATTTTACCTGGCAACATTAAGGGCATGCCATGTCCTCCATTTGCACTGAAAGTTGCCACTGAACCTGAATCCAGAGGTGTGAGATGTTCAATGTGGAAGTAAATCCTGGTATATAATTTTTGATAGACATCGCTGCTAAGTATTTGTATTATGGACCTTTTTCATCATTTTATTGCAATTTCTATTATATACTTGTATCCTTCTAGCCCGCTGAATGTAAACTCAAGGCATTGCTGCAAGAGATGCTTAATGCTCAGTCAATTGTCCCTGAATATAAACAATGGTTCGCTTGACTGATTGAGTAATGAGAGTTGATTGATTGAGAGTATTGGTTGTTCGCAATACCTTTGATTCTTCTTCTTTGTTTGTCACGGTGGAAAAGCCTCTTAAACTAGCCTGGAAATCCAGACCCAAATCTAGAAAGATTTAGGGTCTGACTATGAGTAATGCAAATAGCCCAACTCAAGGGGCGGCACCAAGCATGCATTTGAAAATATCACTGCACACAATTGGATAACACTACGGCCAATCAGAACAATACACGGGGTGACGTATCCAGAGCACTGCAGCGGAGCTAACTGGTAGATTAGACTCTTGCCGTATCCGGTCAGCAAAACAGCAAAAACGTCCTTCTTGCAAAGGAAAGATTCAAGCGCCGTCTTCTGTTCCTCTTTTAGAGAAAAAGCCAAGTCTAACTCGTTCATTGTAGCGGCCAAAGCCGTTTCAAACAACTGGTGTTCATCCATAGCCATCTTGCAATGTTTACTGACTGATTCCGGACTTCGTCGTCACAGCGCTGTCGTCATCTGTTTAGCTTGCCTCTGGCCCGCCTATATCAGATACACCGATGTGACTGGTGCAGCTCGGCTCCAACGGCATGGGTAATGAGCATCATTACTGATTGCCAGAGTGACTCGCTTAGCAAATTCAAATTGTGCTCTAGCGAGAACTCTAGATTTCCAGGGTATTCTAAAACAGCATTAGAATAATCATCTGACAGCTAAAATTATTGTGTAATGTTGTAACATTATTTAATCATGTCCAGGGCGCCTGATTTTAGCTGTAACGGCAACTTGACTTCTTAATGCGAATATTACTCAAAGATATTATGTAACTTTAAAGCATTTTTATCATGTTATAAGCGTAAGCACAAAACCACATTTTAAATGAATCACAAAAAAAAAAATGATTTGGTAAAAGAATACTGTACAACATTGACATTGGACTTCAAATTCACCAACACTCCCAATCCAATGCAATTACAGAGCAGTTCAAACAAGTTTGGGGATTTTTCCCCTTCATCAATAAACAAAGGATGGATGGCACATTAAACAGATTAATTAAGTGTTATTACAAGTTCTGACTCACTTCCTATCATTTTGTCATCTCACCAGACTGTTAAATGTCTCTCTCTTTGTAAGAGCCCTAAATAAAAAAAAGCTATTGGTGCAAGAGGAGACACATTATAAAATCCACTAAAAGTCAGTAAAACAGAGAGGAACACGTCTGGAAAATAAATAAATAAAAAGCAGGAGGGAAGTGACGTGCAAAAAACAGTCCAAGTCCAATTTTGACTTAATGTCAAAAACCTCAATTCCCATTCATTTGTTTTTTAAGGGCCATTACTGGTCTAATACTGTATACCAAAGCCTATATGAAGAACTGTCTATACGTTTGAATCTTACTGTTTGTATGAGAAAATAAAATATAAGATAATGAAATTTCTATAACTTAATAAGCTGATATTGTGAAAGAAATTGAGGTATTTAACTGACTAATGTGCAACTTACAGCACTAAACAAGTGCCTGTTCCTTCCTTTTCAGTCTTTCATTAATTACTTTGTATTAATGTGTCAGTTCATGCACTGTAGATTGTATTTAGAATTCCGTGTAATTGGTTGACAGCCTCCTTTCATGCATTATAAGTTCTGCCTTGCAAAACTGTGAATTTCACCTTCACCTGTTCTCTCCCTGTCTCTGTTTCTGCCCTCTCTCTATCTCTGTGCAGACCCGTTTCTCAGCCCTCTTGCAAGGTGTTCCAGTCAGTCAAATAAAATATACCGGCATGCTAAGACACAATAAATCACCTGGGTAATCATAGAAAGTGATGAAATGGGGAAATCCAGGCACATCTAATCGATACCAACTCCAAAGCATGATTTTCTTGCTTTTGCTTTCGGGGGGAAACATATCATTCTGTGTCGTGGGATCTATTATGTGTGTGACATGAAAAATAGATATTATTTACCCCCTGTGGCCTCTGTGGGCATATTATTAATGACTGTGCACAATTCAGTGTGTGCAGGAATGTGAATATACAGTACGTGTGAAAGTAAAGGACCAAAAACTGTGAAGTTGGCTGCACAGGTCCATTATCTATTCCTTAAATTTTTAACTCTGACAGAGCTTTTTATTTCTGCTGTGCATGAACCACAACATGATACTTACACGAGTGTGCAGTAAAGTTGGTGCATCTGTCCTACTTAAATCCTGCTTCATCTTCTTCTTCACCAAGCCATATAAAGCAGAGCTGAATAAGAATATTGAAATACAGAATTCATGTTTTTCAATCAGCTGGCTGCCAGATCTCACCTTGTACCATCTGACAAACGAAACAAAAACAACACCACATTTTTCTGAACAGTTCCTCCTGGGCGGGGAGAGAAAAAATGTAGCATTCAGCCATTTCCAATTGCAGTAATAGTACAACTTCTAAAATGACAGCTTTTTAATATGATTAGAATATCAATGGGTACTTTCAGATCCGTATTTTTCCTGCTCCTGCAGTGACTGCTTTCTTTTTGTGACTGAAATTCTCATTGTAGAAAATGACATGTATTTCACACATTATTCTCCAGGTGCCCCAGTAGTCAGGGAATGCTTTCAGCAGCTGCAGGCACGAGAGTAGGGGTGTGAGTGGCCGTCTTGCAGGCTGCTATGTCAGAGAGTGTGAGAAGTCTGAAGGCAGGACGCGATGCTTTCAGACAACATCTGGGATTGACAGGTCACTGCTCCAGGGAGCACATGTCTGTGCATGTGCAGGCTCACATATATGGAAAATCAATAGCATCTTCAGGTATACACGTAGACCCACAGAAACACACACACGCACACACACATACTGACACACGCAGGCACACACAGACCTGATGCTGAGGCCTCCAAATGAAAGACAACATGTCTGACAGGTGTAGACAGATGGTGACAAACAAAATGGACCCTTCACAGCAGCCTGGAGGTGTGAGACAGGATGTTTGGCCACCGGGCCACAGCTCGGCACAGAGACGGGAACTGAATTTGACATTTCAGCCAGCGTTACTCTCACTGGCTCTCTAATTCACCAGCTTTTCTGGGAATCACAAAAATACATGTCACAATATGCTTTAGCTCCTAATATTATTTCAAAATCCAGGCTAAACATGTATATTACTAGTCCAACCTTTGTGTTTAATTTCTTCCTGTTCTGCTCAATTCTTTATATAAATTAGATTTTAAAACTTATCATATCACTTAAGCCTAATATTCCACTCAAAATATATTTTATGTACTGCACATACATTTTGTTACGTATGCATGAATGACATGTTCAGTAGTGGTATTATTGGTCAGACGATGTACTCACATGCTCTACCTAAAACTAAAGTCCTCTATTTTCCTCATATTCTATTTATGATTTTTGTCATATGTATTGTTTATACTGCATTTCTTTATGTTGGTCTACTCTGTACAAACAATATCTATTGCATGGCTGACCATCCTAAAAAAGGGATCCCCCCTAAGTTGCTCCTGAGGTTTCTCCCATTTATTGATGTTTGGGGGGACTTTTTCCTGATCTAAGGCAAAGGTCGAGGGACAGAGGGTGTCATTTGCTGTACAGACTGTAAAACGTATCTGTACAGACTTTAAAGCCTCTTGAAGCAAATTTGTGATTTGTGATATTGGGCTACATAAATAAAATTGACTTGACATTCAAAATTTCACATAAATAAAAGTACAGAATATTCTTAAAATATATCAGAAGCCAGAGTACCCATTCATTATGCTGAAAGGCTCCTTTTCTGAGCTGACTATTACTATATTACTAGCCGAGGAACCAGACAAATCTGAGAGCTCATGTTAATTCGCATTTGCAAATTGGTCTGGGAATGCCAGGCTAATATATTAAGTGGATTACAATAATTGATGGCAGCATTTTAATGTGGCACTTTGAGGTGAAGCTTATTTGAAATATTTTATTATCTGTAAGGGAAAGTTTAGAGAAACTGCACCCAGTGGCACTCCCAGAATCTGTGAATTCTCAGAAGTGACGAGGTGGTGTTGCAAAATATCTCATGGTAGCATTTGGGATGTAAACATGGCTAATGTGTTGACATTAAAACTGCCCTTGTGAAATACAGTGTTGTATTCAGACAAGCATTAAAGAGATATCTCAATGTAAAACGTAAGACATGTAGTGTCTGTAATAACGTATCGTGCTTTTGTTAGATGGACCTGTCAAACACAGGTGAAGCTAATTATATTTCATTAGGTGCAGTCTATTCAGAATTTAACTGAGGGCACACCAACCTGTTGTGTCTGCACTATAGCCCAGGTCTGTGCAGTGAGTCTATTCATGATATTGGCTAAAATTGCATATATTACATCAATTAATTAATTAATTAATAAGTAATCCCTCTCAAGGTAAGTGGATGTGACTTTATGTGACAGATTTCATAATGTAGATAAACTATAATTTACTGGAGTTACTGTGTAATTCTTATAAAGAGGCAAGAGACACAGCATCCTCTATTGTAATTTCCAGTTCTTTAGAGTATTTACACCTACACTAATGTAGTCTTGCAAGGTTTTTCTATGACTTATCTCAGTAACACAGAGATATTGGTCTTTCCATATTTAGAGCAGAGATTAAAGATGTTGTGACTTTATTATGGTAATCTCGCGTATGAAAAAAAGCAGTGTATTATTGCATGTGGACAAGTGTGTCAGGCATATTTTTTGTGAGTGGGTGCTGGTTGTCAGAGATTTCCTTGATCATCAGACCTTATTATTACACATGACTCCAAGCTATTGGTAAAATCCTGTTACGGAATAATTATCTTCATCATGGTGCTTTATGAGTAAATCCGGCTTCCATTAGAGTCAGTGCCACCACAGCTGCTGACCCCACAGTTGTGACATCCATGTCATAGTTGTGCTTTCAGTCTATGAAAAGGTATCATTAGCAAGGATGACTATAATTTTGTCAAACAAACCCATGGAAATGAACATAGGTTAGCAAAAAGAAGGCAAATACCCAGATAATATCCTAATTGTCTTCTAGTTGCCTGTGTGCAGAGTCCAAATATAAGCAGAGTATGTGCAGCTTATTTCACACTGAAAAAGACTTTCTGAATTGAGACTAAGCACTTAATTTAGGCACAAAATGAATGAACTGTCAGTGCCAGAGTCACTGGCTGTGTCCAAAATTCCATCCTACATGCTGTTTAGTATGCTAAAACAGTATGTAAGATTTGTATGTCTGACACTTTAGTATGAAACCAATAGTACTTGAATTACATACTATTTCCAGTGAAATATTACAGTATGCAAACACTGGACACATACAGCATAATTATCCCACAATTCGGTGCAGTAGACGATAACCTCATACAGACAGACACCAATGAGGACACACACACATACTACAAAAAAAAAAAAAGATATAAAATAAAACTAGCTCTGTAATGTAAGTAACACTCAACACATAACTCAACACAATTTATCAGGCATCATATATACAGTGGCATGCAAAAGTTTGGGCACCACTGGTTGAATTGTTTTTACTCTGAATAGTTAAGTAAATACAAGATGAACTGATCTCCAAAAGGCATGGAGTTAAAGATAAAACATACTTTCAAACATTTTAAGCAATTATTTAAGTTTTATTTTTGTCCTGTACAATTTTTGAGTAAAAAAAAGTGAAAGGAGCCCCAATCAAAAGTTTGGGCACCCCAAGACATTTGAGCTCTCAAACAACTCTTAACAGGGTCTCAGACTATAATTGGCTATGGCTTGTTCACAGTCATCGTTAGGAAAGACCAGGTGATGAAAATTTCAAAGCTTTATAATACTCCTAAAAACCTTGTCCCAACAATCATCAGCCATGGGCTCCTCTAAACAGCTGTCTAGCACTCTGACAACTAAAATAACAGCTGCCCACAAAGCAGGAGAAGACTATAAGAAGATAGCAAAGTGTTTTCAGGTAGCTGTATCCTCAGATTGTAATGTAATTAACAAATGGCAGTTAACAGGAACTGTGGAGGTCAAGTTGAGTTCTGGAAGCCCAAGAAAACTTTCCGAGATAGCTGCTCGTAGGATTGTTAGAAAGGACACAATGAGCAAAGGTATGTTTGGATAAAAAAGGTGCAGAATTTCATGAAAAGAACACCTGTCCAACTGTTAAACACAGGGGTGGATCAATCATGCTTTGGGCTTGTGTTGCAGCCAGTGGCACGGGGAACATTTCACAGGTAGAGGGAAGAATGGATTCAATTAAATTCCAATAAATTCTGGAAGCAAACATCACATCATCTGTAAAAAAGCTGAAGATGAAGAGAGGATGGCTTCTACAACAGGACAATGATCCTACACACACCTTGAAATCCACAATGGACTACCTCAAGAGGAGCAAGCTGAAGGTTTTGCCATGGCCCTCACAGTCCCCCAACCTAAACATCATTAAAAATCTGTGGATAGACCGCATAAAAGCAGTGCATGCAAGACGGCCCAAGAATCTCACAGAACTAGAAGCCTTTTGCAGGAAGAATGGGTGAAAATCCACAGAACAAGAAGTTATAGACTCTTAGCTGGTTACAAAAAGTGTTTAGAAGCTGTGATACTTGCCAAAGGGGGCTCTACTAAGTACTGACAATGCAGGTTGCCAAAACGTTTGCTTCAGGTCCTTTTCCCCTTTTGTTATTTTGAAACTGTAAAATATTGAAATTAAAATATAGGGTATGTAGATCATAGTATGCAAGTTCGTACGCAACTGTCTCTTAAGAGCACTCTTTGGTTACTGCTTTCCACTTTGGGAATATTGAATCAGTTCATCTAAAGGGACTTGGTGGGGAAATAAAGAAAATTAATTTTGTGAACATCATTGGGTAAACACTTAAAATACATAATGAGAAAAAACTCTGGACTATAATTGGTTCACCCCGAAACAATGTTGCTTCAGGTGGTAAAAACAAATGTAATCGAGCGCTGACCTTTCCATACCAGTCTGCTTAGCCAAGTGAAATAGTGATTAAGTATGCCAGTACAAAAACATGGCGCCCCCTCATCTCTCGCTGTCATTGTGTAATATGAATAGTCAGATTGTAGCCTTCCCATGCAGAGTTTAGTGCATTTACATCATGGATGGGATCTTTTGTTCCATTTATTTCAATGAGCACTTCATCTGCTTCCTTAGAAGGTCATATAAATATAGATCAGGAGGGGTTTTTTTTGTTGCCATGGTTTATGTGGTGGTGAACATCAGCATGTATCTTACTGTAGTTCTCCTGGTAATGGGGAGGAACTAGGACAGGTAGCCAGGGACTTGCAGGAGTTTTGGGATAAAATGAGGAAGGTGTTAATGCTGTCTGGCATATTTGAAATTTGTTAAAAGTAAGAAAGATGATTACAAAAGAACACTTCACACATCTATTTCAAAACAGGTGCGTAGGAGAATGACAAGTAGAACACAATTTGCAGACAAGCTCCCGCACACCGTATAACTTGCAAATGAAAAAGAATTATTAGGACGTTTTGGTAACTAGACCTTCATCAGGCAAACAGTGTTAAGCAAACACTTTATTTTTTATGCAAGTTAGACAGTGTGTGGGAGCTGTCTGCAAAATCATTGAATTACTGACATTACACAGTAGTGTCAGGCTGAAGCTAACAATTATTTTCATTATTGATTGATTCTGTCGTGTTTATTAATCAATTAATAATCTTTTCTAACAATGGTAAAATATGCCCATCATAATTTTCCTTAGCCCAAGGTAATGTTCTCAAATGGTTTTTTTGTCTGAGCAACAGGTGAAAACCCATATGTATATAACACAGTTGATTAATGGACTAATTATTTGAGCTCTACAATAGGTTTTTGCTTTTTTGTGTTTTACTACAAATACATTTATAAATTTAAAGATAGTGGAGGAAAAAATACAAAAATACAACAATGTAGCTTTTCTGTGGTAGCAATAATCTGTTGTTGCTCTTCATCCACATGGCAGCATCCATCTCCTAGTCTCAGTGCGCCTCACTATCCCTTTCCACTAATAAAACTCTGTCATAGGCAGGGCATGCAGCCAGTCCACATGGACCACCATGCTGCTGAATAAACCCCCGCTTATTGATGTGGTGGGGAAATCGTGTTTTTCTAGGCCTATAGGGGGTCTGACTGTGGAAGCCGTTACTGGATTAGAGGTGGCAGAGGGGTGTGTGAGTGAGAAATGAATTCCAATTTCCTGCACTGTTCAGGGCTGATTATCAGTGATATTTCAAGCTAAGAGAAACAATCTATCTATCCAGTGTGTCTGAGGGAAGGAGCACCACACCGGAATCTTTTTTGAGATGAAAACGAGGTCTTCTCTCGTGATTTCCTGCCTATCAATTGCATAATTCAAGGTTCAAGCCATGCTGGCTGAGGGTTAAAGAATCAATTTGTGTGAGGGTTAAGATGCTATTTGATTTGGAATCTCAAGTGCATGCTACAGGGCTTGTTCCATCCCCTCTGCACGCTACCCAGAGTGCATCAGCGTGTCATTATGCCTCACAAGGATAGGAAGGGGGGAAAACAGAAAGAGACAAATAAAGAGAGGGAAACAGAGATGGCAGAGGGATTGCAGGGTCTACAATAGGCTTCAGTAATGGCGCCGGGCTCGCAATTGTAAATCCATTCGCGTTGGAATTCAATCACCACAAAACTCTAAGCTCATAGAGGAAGATAGAAAGGTAGGAGAGAGAGAGAGAATAGTTTTCCATCTCCATCTCTCTATCACTGGACCATTAAAATAAAGCGTCTGGCTTTTCCCCTGCCTCCAACCGGCTCAGCCTCAAGTCACCAGACGTGAGGGGCCGCCGGGGTCAGAGCAGGGGGCGGGGCAGAGAAGGGAGATGGAGATAGGTGGGAGATACATGGGTGGTGGGATGGGGGACCCAGGGCAGGGGTGAAGGCAGGGGCTGAGGAAAGGTCAGTTTGGTTGCATAAAAATTCAGTTACACGTGACTGCTCCAACCTTCCCCACCTCGACCGCACCCTGTGCCCTTCATGGCCTTATGCATGGCTAAGCAGTGCACCATGGGAGGCCAGTATTGTTGCAGGTGGCAGGCTCAGGCGTCCAGGGTTTCAACGACAGAAATCACCTCTGTTTATGAGGTGTCAGCAAAGAAGACTGTAAGACATGCCTACAGCAGGCATGCAAACATGCATTTGTACATATACAGGTGACAGTATAGATAGCTAGTGTCCAATATCTACAAAAGGTCTATAGGACAAATTTATAGATCTGCAGTGTAGCTTAATTGTTAGGCTATATATATCTGCCTAAATCCTGTTAAAAAAAGATAACTTTTTTCACTGTGTAATAGTTTCTCTTCTGCTTTCCCTTTGTAATTATTACATTAATATAATTTACTAATTCATACAATCCAAAATTCAGCTTTAGTGCATATCCTTGAGTGGTACAATAGCTACCTGCCTGATTTGCTAAATGTAATTGAAGTCGGCTGAGTCCTGGTTACTGTGACTATGCCTGTCAAACTTTCTGTTCTAGCATGGCATATAGAATAAGTGAGGCTGATTTACCACTCAAAGTCTACCATAGTTGTTGAAAAAATGGGTCTTTGAGTTCAAACAAAATGTTTCTGATTTCATTTGCAGTCGGGGTTGTCCTGTCAGCAGTTTTACAGATGTCTCTTTTATAATGTTTTCTTTGGGGAAAATGCTTTTTGGACTGGTGGGGATAGTTTTTGGTTGCCAGTGGCCACTGGCACAAGTTGGCAGCAAGGTTGAGTGGCGGCATCACATTGGGCTCTCATAATACATCCATGGGAGAAATCCAGAGCTTGACAGACCTGCAGTGCCTAGTTACAGTTGCTAAGCTATGATTACACAATTGCTGTTCAGGGGCGGGGTTTGCTAACTGTTAACTGGACATCAAACTACACCAAATATCCTTGTGCTTGTTTTGTTATCCTGTCTACTGTCAGAACATTCTTTAGTAGGCTGAAAAGATAAGATAACCAAGCTTTGTTTCTACTGGTACCTGTTCACTTTATGTTTCTGGTGGTATTAAACCTTATAGCCTACATACTGAATAGACACAATAGACAGTAGACCATAGACAACAGACACACCCATCTTTCACAGGACTGTTGACGTTTTGTTAAACACAAAGCTAGATCGTGCATATTCTCTGCCTTTTCTACATTTTCTTTTCTTCAAAATTAAAAGTATACGCTGCCTTTCACGTTCATGGCATGAAGGTGCATGGAGTGAGAGTTTTCAGCTCGGCTTTCAGACGCAGGGTTTGTACATCTTACCATATCTCAGTATGTGTGCAGTTGGAATAATGTCTCTCAGTTGCATCAGTGCTCTTTGTAGTGAATGCGTGGCTGGCAAAGCTTGTGGGGACGATGAGGAATTTCTCATATTGGCTACGAATTCAGCGCAGCTAAATGATGATAACAATTCAGTAATTGTTTTCTCAAAACACAGTTACAATGGAATGTGCTTTGCAACAGAGTGAAAAAAGACATCCACAGGAGAAGCAGTCAAACCAAGGAAGGAGATATAAAAACCAAGGCTGGAGACATAAAAGCAAAGCATCAAAGCAAGGTTAGAATAGTAGTTACATGAAAGAAGGTCTGCTATAGGATGTGTGTGTGTCTGTAGCTGCAGGGATGTGGCAGACAATATATCCACTAAACTCAGTTTACTCACCTTTCTTTATATAAGAATTTACCACCATTTTCTCGAGACAGTCATAAATCTTAATTGCTTCAGTGCATAGTTGTTAAAACAAAACTAATTTGGTTGATATTGTTGCCTGTTTGCCTTGTGATATTAGTTTATCCTTCCAAATTACCATCACATCCAGAGTCATAAACTAAATTGACGCCAAAATCATATTAAATCAAACACAATAATCAGGGATGCATGATATATAACAGGAACTTTATATGATAATTTATTCATGCAAAAAAGAAATTATAGCCAAAAAAAAGAGCCAATAATAATATGTCAAATCGTCTTCATTGACCTAATTGGCACAGCATACACTGCCAAAAAACACAGATAACCTGAATGCCATAAACACAGTTTGTGAGGTCTGATCCCTTTCTCTTGCTGCGATTACACTGGTTAGACGCAGCACTGAAGGACTGTCTTCCCAGCGAACGGTCAGTTCAATGTTTGCCCAGTTAGCCTGAGCAAACAAAGCAACAGCAGCAAACATCCAACACCGAGTTGTTAAACATTCCCAACAAACCACGCCGACACAGCTCAACTCAACTGTTGTTAAACCCATTAATGATTGATATGTAATGTTAGTCGTGTGATGCTAACAGTTAGCCCTATCACTCGGTGTGTGTGCAGGCAGACGGCGGGGTGTCCGACTGTCTGATGACACACAGAGAAGGAAAGAGCACATCAGGGCTGAGCGAATCAATACACTGGGTGCTGCTCTACAATAACATCAGAGTTTACCCATTATAAATATTTTTTTTAAAAATTGGTAGGCCAGTGTTGCTATTGTGGCAGGCTGTCACAAAAACACAGAGCCTTTAATTTTCTATTGAGGGATTCACTTACTACAGTTAATAAATTGACATGTCTGATTTGGCAGATTATGTCAAAGCATTTAATTTGAAATCTTAGGCAAAGCGCTCTATATAATGTTTGTGCAGTTTTCTTTTTTAATATACTCTACAAAGAGAATAAGGTTTGTAAATAAATAAATTAGTTTTTTTGTTTTTGCTTTTTTGGTTTGGTCAGAGCTATGGAATATTAACTAAATTAAATTAAAATAAATTAAATCATACCCTCTTTTACCCTCAGGGGTGCATAAACTACAAGGCATTAACTTCTTTTTACAATACAAAAATACAAAATTATCGGTATCGACCATGAGAAGTAGGTAATTATTGTTCTCTATCGTAAGGAGGCTTCCCCTCCACCTCAGAGATATTACATATATCTCTACGGGAACCCTGATCCATCAGGGTCAGGTGTGTGGATAATTACTTTAAGACAAACCACCTGTGGAGTGGACATGGCTATCAATCAGACCGGTTATTTAAACCCCTGTCAACCACGCCCACGTTGAGTTTTCTTGAGCAGTGTGCATGTCGCTCTGCTTTGAGACAAATCAGTTCTGTATCTTTCTGTCTTCTTGACTAAACAACATTAGCAGTCTGTGCCACATACCTGTTGGTATGAGAGAGTGAGATGTTCGGCTCTCGCGGTGGCTGTTAACGTTGATCCTTTATAAACGTTTGTTAGCGTCTTCCTCGGTGTTGGCATATTGCTTCCGTGCAGGGGGTTTACGTGCCGTTTACAGCAGCTGCCTCTCGGTCCCGCTAAGTTTCCTGTACTTAGCCCTTAACGTCCAGTGTTGTGCGTGTTGTCTCTGTGCGGAGGTTGTCACGTATCAGCACAGGTCCTGTTTCTCGGTTCCGTGCAGATGGTGAGAGCAGGGCCGCGGACTTTCTGAGCTGTTAACTGTCTGTCATTCTGTCACTCTTGACACTGTGTTACGGTTGCAACGCTACACCAAGCACACACGTCTCATTACACACATATTGCCCGGCAACAGTCTCATGGTGTGTAGAGCCGGATTGTTTTTCCGGGTTGGGATCTCGCGAGGGCGGGACCTATCGCGAGATTTGGTCATGAGTCATATTTGTGTGGCGTGTGGGGTCCAGTTGCCCATTGAGGATGGACATGATGTGTGTGTACGTTGACTAGGCAAGGAACATGCCTCTGAGGCTGTCTGTAATCCCCCTTCCTGTATGGATTGCTCTATTTTGCCAGCACGAAGGGTCGGCTTTGTGTGTTTGGGGTAAAGCGCAGGATGACTGTTCCACCCGATAAGCCCCAACAGACTAAGCGCCGTATGGCGGGGGAATCTGGGGGTAGCTCCTCTGCGGATCTGCTCCCCAGTCCCACCCCGCAGCCCTCGTCTTCTTCCTGACGCTGGGTCACATCCAGCCTGCCTCCAGCCAGCCCAACCATGGGTTGCGGCTTGGAGGGCACTGCAGGCGAGCCCCTGGGTGTTTTCTACCATGACCCAGGGGTTTCGTATTCAGTTTGTTCGTCGTCTGCCAACCTCGAAGACCCCTACAGTTTTCACAGTGGTAGACTTAGAACACAAGGCAGTGCTCCAGGCTAAGGTTTCTACCCTGTTGGAGAAGGGAGCGATCAGGGAGGTGCCTCAGGGCAACAAGCAGGCTGGTTTTTACTCCCGCTATTTTCTTGTCCCCAAGAAAGGTGGGAGTCTACGCCCCATTTTAGATCTCAGGGGTCTCAACAGACATCTCAGGCGTCTGCCATGCAAGATGCTGACCATCCCGAGGGTGCGGCAGTCCATCAACAGAGGGGACTGGTTTGTCACCATCGATCTGATAGATGCCTACTTTCAGATTCCGATCTGGGACAGGCATTGGCGGTTCTTCAGGTTCGTTTTCGACAGCAAGCAGTACGAATTCCAGGTTCTGCCGTTCAGAATTTCCCAGGCTCCTTGCACCTTTACCAGGTCCATGGAGGCGGTTTTGTCGCCTCTGCGACAGAAGGGAATACGGATTCTGAATTATCTCGATGACTGGCTCCTTTGTGCACACTCGCAGGCTCAGTGTCGGGCTCATTTGGCTGTCCTCCTGGAGCACATAGAGCACCTCGGTCTGTGGCTCAATTTGAAGAAGAGCAGACTGGAGCCTTCACAGCAGACGCAGTTCCTGGGCCTAGTGGTGGATTCTTGGGCTGCGCTCCTGTCACTGACGCAGGACAGGCAGTTGTCCCTCAGGGCTTGCCTCTCCCATTTCAGGCTGGGGGCAGGAGTCACATGGAGACTGTGTCTCCGTCTTTTGGGTCTGATGGCGTCATCAGTACAGGCCATTCCACTGGCCCTCCTGCACATGCGGCCGGTACAAAGGTGCCTACTGGGGCTGGGGTTGGGCCCCAGGAGGTGCCTGGATACCAGGGTACCTGTCACCAGACAATTGCGGATGGCCCTCCATTGATGGGAAGACGGCAGGAATCTCGCCAAAGGGAGTGTGCTGGGACCAGTAACGCATCGGTTTTTTCTCCTGACGGATGCTTCATTGACAGGCTGGGGCACAGTTTTCAGAGGAAACGGGGCCAGCGGTCATTGGAGTGGTCCTCAAGCCACCCAGCACATCGACATGTTGGAACTGACAGCGGTCCATCTTGGTCTTCGTCATTTTCTGCCACACCTTCAGGGCCAGCACGTGCTGGTTATGACAGACAGTGTGACGGCAGCCACATATGTCAGCAGGCAAGGGGAGTTGGTTTCTCCACGCCTCTGTGAGCTGGCTTGTCGCTTATGGCTTTGGGCGTACCCGGGGTTTCTCTCACTGAGGGCAGTCCTTGTGCAGGGGGTGCAGAATCGTGCAGCGGATCGGTTGTCCGGGGGGAACCGGACCCAGGCGGATGGAGACTCCACCCTCAGGTGGTAGCAGGGATTTGGCTCCACTACGGACAGGCCAAGGTAGACCTGTTTGCGTCACAGGAGAACACCCACTGCCCACTTTTCTTCTCCCTGGGGACGGACGATCCTCCCCTCAGAGCGGACGCCCTTGCTCACCCTTGGCCACAGGTCCCGATGAACGCCTTTCCCCCATTTGTCCTCCTTCCGCCTCTCCTGAGGAGGGTGCACATGGAGGAAATGAGGCTGATCCTGGTGACCTGGTTCTCAGAAAGCCCCCCAGTACTGGGCAGGACTCCGTGGAAGCTTCCAGTTCATCTGGACTTGCTGTCTCAAGCACAGGGGACTCAGGTTCATCCCTTTCCCCAAGGGCTCAGGCTCTGGGCGTGGCCCCTGAAGGGCCCGAGCTGCTAGCCATGGGGTTGTCACCTTCGGTGGTCAGTACGCTGCAGGAGGCACGCGCACCGTCGACAAGATCACTTTATGCGCACAGATGGAGGGCTTTTGTGGCCTGGTGCAGGGGACACCAGATGGACCCACTTACGTGCTCGGCCCCAGCTGTCCTGCAGTTCATACAAGGACTCTTGGATGCTGGAAGGGCGCCCTCTACCCTGAGGGGTATGGTGGCGGCGATCAAGGCAGCTCGGGTTGGGAGGTACCAATTGCCTGAGGGTGTGGACAAATTGGTATCCCGGTTCGTCGAGGGTGCTCGGAGGCAAACTGGTTTACGTGGTAGACCATCTCTGCATCCCTGGAGATTTGGAGCGTCATGGCGCAGTGCATCTGTCGATGAGATCTGTGCGGCGGCTACCTGGTCGGCCCAGTCCACATTTGCTCGCTTCTACCAGTTCAGTGTGGCTGCAGGCACTTCGTTCGGTGAGCAGGTTCTTGGGGTAGCCCAGCGGTAGTGACTTTTTCATTTTTCCTATCAGTCAGCCTTGTGGGGGCTGGTCTGAGTGGCCTCTCCACCCCTCTGATTGAACCTTTGTGTCTTGCAGGGCCGTCTGGCCCTTGGTTGCGTCTTGCACCAGGGCTGGGGTGCCAGCATCCTGCGTCTTGCGGAGCTGGCTAGCTTGGGGGATGTGTATATAGTGTACATTTGTATATAGTTGGTTTGACGCACGGGGGTTTTCTTTTTTGTAGAGCACTTTGGTGGCGGTGACGTCTCATTCGAAAGCCACGCCATACATGTGGGGTGGTGCTGCTCTGTCCCTTCGCGATGTGTCTTAAAGCTCTCCCGTAGAGATATATGTAATATCTCTGAGGTAGAGGGAAGCCTCCTTACGATAGAGAACGTAAGGTTACGTGTGTAACCATGGTTTTCTGAGTAGGAGGCTTCCCCTCCAGCGCGAGGCCGCTCAGGGATTTGTTCCAAAGATCTATATCAACATGGGCGTGGTTGACAGGGGTTTAAATAACCGGTCTGATTGATAGCCATGTCCACTCCACAGGTGGTCCGGTCTGATTGATAGCCATGTCCACTCCACAGGTGGTTTGTCTAAAAGTAATTATGCACACGCCTGACCCTGATGGATCAGGGTTCCCGTAGAGATATATGTAATATCTCTGAGGTGGAGGGGAAGCCTCCTACTCAGAGAACCATGATTACACACGTAACCTTACGGTTATCACTATCAGCTGAAAAAAAATCCATATTTTGTTTCCCTAATAATAACTAAACTTTAATCATACATAAACAATTTAGAATGCCCTCAGTATTTTAATTATATTAATTGGTGAAAGAAGTATCCAGATCTTTTACTGTGTAAGAGGAAGTAGCAATACTACAGTGTCACATGTACATACCTGCATTCACATTCTTACTTTAGGTCACAATCTTATATCTGATATATCTATATCTATCAAAGATATCTGTTTTGTCTTCTGTGGCTGCACTTATGGCAATAAGCAGTAAGTAGATTCAGAGAGGAGACGGCTGGAGACTTCAGTCCATACTCTGCATTAATTTCGCCAGTATTTGTGCACGTTTTCTGAAAGCTTGCAGATGCGGACAAAACATAGCAGTACCGTTGGAAATCATGGAGGCAGTGTAACATATTTGAAGTGGGATGTGATCGTTAGAGATGACAAAGACATTTAAATAACGGTGGAACAAATTTGTAATATAGTGAAAATAATTCTCTGTCCACGTGTCAGGATGTATAATGGTGGCACAGACCACCACTGTCCGCAACACTGCCTCCATTTAACAGTACAACGACTTCCTCCACCATTCCCTCATTTGTTGTTGCTTGAAACTCTTGACTCTGCCCTCTAGTGCAAGTTATTGGTTATATCGATGCTATCATAAAGGACACATGAAAGTGTGAGGGCAGTGATGTTTATAACGGACGTATCTATTTTTGTATGTGAAGGGAGCATTAAAGAACCTTAAGACTTGAAACCAGCTGGTGAAGTTATTTTATATCATCGTTTTATCAGCCCTGTAACTGGCGAAATGCATAGACTGTGTAAACATAAACATGTAAACATTTAGCAAAGATATTTCAATCTGCTCTGTCAACAGTCTCTCATCCACCGTAGCTAACGTTATGTTTCACATAAGCACAGCGCACTAACTCAGCTAATAGCTAACTGTTATTAAGAGGCTAAAACAACAACAGCAAAGAAAACTATTTACAACAGCTTATCTTAGTTTGCTACATATCTTGAAATGTACCAGTGATAACAGCTCTTGCTTTTATGGCCAAGCATTATTGATAATTGAAAGCCATTTGATATTTATTAGTTATCCTTGAATATCTTTAATCTGATGTGTGGCCTTCAGGGCCTTTCAGTATTCATGGAGTAAAAACTAACTGCCATTTTGTTTTCTCGCAGTCTTGATTTGTGAAGCCATTGGCACAAAAACAGCAAAATCTATGCTGTTTCATCCCCAAAGAAAGGTTGGCATATTTGTTGCAGCTAAGCATTTTCTTTCACACCTGAAAAGCAAATGACAGCAAGGTTTTTCAATATGCTGATGCCATTGTACTTGAATTGCACTTCTCTGCTGTCAAAATAGTCCATCGATGAATTTGTATGCTTCCTGAATGGAATATCGTCTGGAGCGGGCTCAAACCTCAAATTATTATAAAACTTTGACAGTTTTGTTATTGCCAAGGCCGCTCATCAGTGTGTTAAAGAGGCATCTAAGGCTGAAGTCTTCTTTTAATTAATCCCAAGTGTGGCACTTGAGTTAATATAATGCCTCCTAATGTCACCGCAGATCAATAATATGAAGGACCAGCATTTACCATAGCATTAAGTCTCTCCGGAGATTAGCAGCATCTTCCTGTCCTCTTGTTCACGGACACTCATCTTTAATCTCAGCAACTGTTATTATCCTGTCACTGCTTATCTGCTCCATAAATTATATCCCTGCAGTTAAACAGGGCCCTCTCCTTTTAGTAATACAACTTCAAAAAGTACCTCAGACCCTTTATTAGTCAAAATGAGCACAGTCATTATAAGGCATATTTACCTTTGTGTTACCCATGCATTAGTGTGTTTTGCTCCAACTAACATATCAGGAGGGAAATTCAAATGAGCACAATTTGGAGATGGCACCACAGCAGGGTAGGAGCCCAGAGATGATCAAGATGTAAGGAAATGATGGGAGTGTTGCTAACATATAGCACATAAAAATAGGAAATCCTATCAGCTGTGAAAAATGCATCAGTCAGTGTACACACATAGCTGCTTAATACCCCTTTGACAGTTAACTGTCTGACTGTTATGCTTCATCATAACATAGCAAACTTATCATTGTTTAATTAGTATGCTGATCTCCTCCCTGACCAAATTCTGAGAGGAAATATACTCATGTTTCTGCATTGATGTAGATGACAGGGGTACAAAGGTGCCTTCACAGTGGGTACAAAAGTCCAACATTGACAGAGAACCGAATGCCATCAGTGTTCCTTCTGCTTTATACAATTTATTGCTGGTAGAAAACAATGTATGTAAAATGTGGACAGTAAGAGATGGGTCACATTGCACCAACTGACAAGGCTGACAGTGAATGGTTTTGCTTGGAACACTTGGCATCAAGAAAGGATGCAGTGTAATCACATTTTTTGTTACCCAGACATCATGAAAGCACATGCAAAATGAGCATGATGAGAATTAAAACAGTCATACTGGGTAAAATTCTGGAAACCATTAACATTTTTGCACAGGCCCTGCGAGTGTTGACATATTACAAGCATGATTCTAAACAGCAAGACTAACAGCCACTTGGAGGGGACTATCGCTGTCTCCTAACAGCCCAAAATCGTGGCAGAACCATCTCATCTGCAACATCTACAAGGTGGAGTGGCTCCCAAGTTTCAAGTTCCTCCACTTACGATTTGCCATACTCTGTCATCATATCCTCTCTTGTTGAAATGGCACAGCAAAGACTTTACAGGAAGCCTTAAAGGAGCACCACTCCTGCAAAAGCTCCTTGAGAACATTTACCAGTGTCTCATCAGATCTACACTGGTGAAGGGCCCTGTGATTTCCAAGATGCGGAAAACACAGACGGAATTGCGAAAATTGCCAATCAAAATAATAATAAATAATAATAATAACTTAGATGTACATAGCGCCTTTCAGGAGACCCAAGGACACTTTACAACAACAAAAATAACAATCTAGCAGCCAAAAGCCAGGGTGAACAGGTGTCTACTCAGTGCAGATTTAAAAAAATGTCCAGTGTTGCACCTGGCGAATCTCCATGGGGAGAGAGTTCCAGAGAGTTGGGGCTGCCACACTGAAGGCTCTATCCCCGAATGTTTGCCTACCCGTGTGACTAACGTTTGCTTGACTGCAGTCTTTTTGGTGGATCAAATCCTTCCATGCATGTGCTCCTTGGATCATCCAGGGAAAGCGGGTCATGTTTCTGTATCAAGTGAGCCATAATTCGCATCTCCATGGTCAAACCTATTGTGAATGCAGCAAAACAGATACACATATTACTTCTTCCGCTTTTCAAAATAAGGTGCTAGCATAGGTTAAATACATATCTGAAAATAAGATGAATTGGATTATATTCACATTAAGTATAAAACGCATTGCCTGTGTCCGTTATAAATTAAGAAGTCTAACCAAATTGTGAGAAAATTACTTTATTCTTTGATCTTGGTGTTACGGCTGAATGTGTTCTGCGCTGTCGTCCCTTTTCCCTCCACTGTAGATCTGCACAGGTGTGCAGCATTGCCTAATGAGGTGCATTGCACCTGGCATGGAGGCGGTGCTTCAGAGCTTCTGTGCCAGCAGCAGAGGAGCGAGGCTCCTGTTGGGGCCTCTCCACTGAGCCTTGTCCTACTGCCTCTCAGCCTGGGATTTTTTTGTCCTGTTAGCTTGTTTTGTTTTTTGATAATAAACCCCATGGATTTCAGTGTTTAAAAGGTGTCTTATGTGGTTATTTCTGGTCAGTGGTGGAGTTTTGTTTGCCCCGTAGGGTCGCTCAAGGGTGGGGCATAACATTATTACAGCAACTTTATTGTTGGACTCTGCACTTACTTAAAAACTGGGGAACATGAAGCTCAGAAGCACGTTATTTTACAAAATATTAGAATTGGAGAACTATTCCATTTGCTTTCTCTGGTAAAATACAACACCTCATGAATAACTGGATGTCCTGCACAGGAGAAAACACTTTCAGATAGTGTCCTTTGACCACAAATTTGGTCAGCAAGCCATCAGACACAGTGCATGTCTGATGGCTTTCAAGTTTATCCTGTGTGTCGCCAGATGCTTCATTAAATTTGACTTGTTACTGTCTTTACACGCAACTGTTTTTAAACATTTGTTGCACATCCCGGCGTTGAAATTCTTTTGCATGCATGCAGCCACACTTTAGACCATTTAGCTTTAGTCATTTTAAACAGCTAGCATTAGCCGGTAGCTAAAGGTGTGTGTATGTGTTTTTAAATAGTGGCAGCACGTGCAGTGATGCTTTCGTAAGACTCAGTGTTTCCTTCACAGGTTAGATGCAGCGTTGAAAGACCTTAAGCGTGAACAGCCAGATCAACATCTGCCTGGTTAACTTAGCACGAGCACAGCAACAGTGGCTAATATCCAACACTGAGCCATTAAATGGAGATCTTACCCTATTTTAAACTGTAAAAAAAAAAATCAGACTATCAGAATCCCAAAATAGACAACCTACCCAAAAAACGCACTCTGAAGACTTGAATATTCAGACCAGCCCTACAGTAGATCACAACATCCAGCATCAGAGGATATTTACTGCACGGCACTTCCTGCCTCTGGAAAGCTGTTAACAGTTGCAATTATCTCACTCTTCACAAATGCATGTTTTTATGTTCTCCTATACAGACTCCTATATGGCTGTACAAAAGAACAGATTTTCCCACAGAGGCTTCATTTTCCTTAACACTTCCCCCATCATAACTGTCACCCAGCCAACTCACCTCTGCTGCACCATGCACCCCATCCATATACACTCACTGCATCATCACAGATTACCTCATTGCCAATAGCACTGCTAAACTGCTGTTAGTCTCATACTGCTTGTTATGGCTGCTTTGGGTTTTCTGTGCACACTGCTGCTTTTATTTTCATATCCCTGGTACAGGGACTCATTGCAGTGCAGTCCTGTTGAGGAAAGTACAGCTACAGAATGCATATGTCGCCTGGACCTTGTCAATTGCACAAATATATCTCTGGTTGCAGAATTTTACTGTATGTTGTATATGCTGCTGTGCTGCTGCTTGTTTACGTGCAGCTGTTCAGTGCAGTGTTGTATTCGGACCGAATGCAATGATTGGTCAGAGTTTTCTCCTGTCCTGTCAGTCTTCCCCACGTGGAGGCCTGACATTACCACTCGCGTAGCATCTTGACTGTGAAATGTCGACCCTTTTCATCTTACTATTGCACTATATGTTCTTTCTTATATGTTGCACAAATTGTTTTTCAATTTTTTGTTTCTTTTTGCTTGGGGTATGCAAAATGTCATTTCGTTTTTGTGTTGCGCATAAAAATGACAAATAAAGAAGTTCAGTTCAGTTGATAACGTTATATATGACAACACAGCATCCAGTTGCTAATGGCTAACGTTAGCCTACTGTAGCGTAGCCTCTGAAACATTAACGTTATCTTCCTTGTGCGTTTCCATGGGAGCACTGTAACCTTAAACTCATCAGTCATCACTGACTCCGGTTGAGTTTTAAAACTCCGGGGTTGTGTTTGACTGTCTCGGTTGTAACGTTACACTCGCTCTCCTCTTCCATGTATCTAACGTTACCTTGCCAATGCCTACATCTATCATAGACGTAATGAGGACGTAATGGAGGAGGGGGGAGTAGGCCTTTGGAGGGAGGTGGAGTGGCAGGAGTTGTGGATGTTCAAATTTTTTCTAAGTGCTGTGTGAAATGCAAGAAAGGTAGGAGTAGCTTTAAGTGCTCAGCTAACTTGAGTGGCGATAAAAATGAATTAATCATGCGGCTTTTCAAGACTTGTTATTGGACCGAATGGATCAAATTGTCAAATTGTCAATTGTCAATTGACAAGCTGACAGCAATGCAGGTGGATGCCCCCCTGGTGTCCTGGATTGTAGACTACTTGACTGGCAGACCACAGTATGTGCGCTTGCAACGCTGTGTGTCAGACAGAGTGGTCAGCAATACCGGGGCCCCGCAGGGGACTGTCCTCTCTCCCTTCCTCTTCACCCTCTACACCACGGACTTCAGCTATTGCACTGAGACCTGCCATCTTAGAAGTTTTCTGATGACTCTGCTATAGTTGGATGTATCAGCAAGGGTGATGAGGATGAGTACAGGGCTGTTGTGGATAACTTTGTCACATGGTGTGAGCAGAACCATCTGCAGCTCAACGTGGCAAAGACAAAGGAACTGGCTATGGATCTGAGGAGGATCAAGACACCGGTGATCCCTGTTTCCATCCAAGGGGTCAGTGTGGACATTGTAGAGGACTATAAGTACCT
>NC_065513.1:9878390-9929482 GCF_006386435.1 Epinephelus moara
TCCTCTCTTGCAAGGAGCACCTGTAACATAAATAATTTCCCCTCGGGGATCAATAAAGTATTTCTGATTCTGATTCTGATTCTGATAGTGAAATTAATCATTTTGCTGTGGTTGTGATGCTCAAAAAAATATCCACTGATTTACAGATGTCTTTTTCAAAATGTTATACTAAAGGAAAGTGTCTTTTTGTCTGTGTTCCTTACTCATATGCCTTACACAGATTGCTACAAACTTAATGTCTCCAATGATGATAAAGGAACGCTGAGTTTGTGTGTCAGGCAAGAGTTGCATTGCCGCCCTCCTTAACGTGACTCCTTAGAGCTCCATCAGTGTTCCCTCCTACCCTTCATCTGACATTCCTAGCAAGACTTTGACAGCTTTGTCTCTCTCTGGCCACTGGAAATATGCTCAGAGTGCAGCCCCAGGGGTTGAGACAAGTGGGTGTACTGCAGAAACACAGCTGGGGAGACTCTATGTGTGCTTGTGTGCACCACGGTGGGAGCCACAGGCTTTCCCTGGTCAGATGTCGCCATCATCAACACACACCATCTCTCTGGAGACAGCAAGATAAAAAGGGAAAGAGAGAGAGACACACTGAGAGACCCTCAGATCAGAGGGTCTGTAATCATCCTCCTACACTTGCATGAAAACACAGCAAATAAACATGGAGAGAAATGTGTACCTCATTACCTGATACATCACACACAAACAGATACATAGCTGTGCAAACCCACACAAAGGAATCACACACAGAAATATATAAGTCACCTCGACAAGCAGCGACACAATCAGCAGAATTGGTGATAATGTTGCAACATTGTCGTTGTTATCTTCATTATCATTTTCTCTAGTTATCAATCTGACTGAAACATTCTGCTGCGTCATCCGTTACTCAACTGAAACGAGGTGGGTCAGGCCATTTTGGCTTCCTTGGCTCTTTTTATTGATTATCTTTTCATTTAACTTAACCTCTCCCACCTTTGCCATTAGCTACATTTTTGCCTGATTTAATTTTAGTCATGCTTCTGGTGTGGCTCTAATGATGGCAGTGTCCATCTGTCTGTCTGTCTGCCTGTCTGTGGGCCTGTTGGCCCACCACTAGGGCTAGGACAATTACTGCATCATCGCAATACCACGGTAATGTGACACTACCACTGTGATACATTTTCACTGCAGACAGATAAAGAATCCAAGCTGAAACAGCCATATCCACCACTTTGGTCCAGAATCAAATATCTCAACAACTGTTGGATATATTGCCATGAAATTTTGTACAGACGTGTGACGAAGGATACATCCTTGTGACTTTAGTGATCCCCTGACTTTTCCTTTAGCGGCAGCATGATGTTGACATTTGTGGTTTTGAGTAAAATATCTCAGCAACTATAAAATGGATTGCCATGGAATTTGGTCCAGACATTCATATCCCTGTCAGGATGAGTTGTAATTACTTTGGCAATCCCCTTACTTTTCTCTCAGTGCCATTATCAGGTCAAAATGTGTCTAATACTTTTGGTTTATAACCAAGTACCTGCAAAGCTAATGGCATTCCACAAGACTCAGCTGTGTTTGGTGTTTACTGTAACTGCCTTTGGCTGTAGACTTTAAGTTTTGTTTCATCTTTAACATTTCCTTTTGTTTTTCTTATGTGAAAAATGATAACAGGCATAAAATTTTAAATTCTACTTTTTCCTTAAAATCGTTACCAAGACTAGGCAAAATACCGTAACAATCAACATTGTCCTCATAAAACTAGTGATCTGTCAAGAATCAGCCCTCACAGCTAAACCAGATACCAAATACACACACATACTGTTTAATTCTCACCTGCCCTCCCTTCTCCTCCCCTCTCCCCAAACCCATCAGCTCAATGTAAGCCCTTCTCCAGCATGGAGCCAAAGAGTTCAGTGATGCCAAGCTGAGTCCCTTAATAACCCCACAGCTCTCTTGCCTGTTCCCAGTGCCAACCCTGCTGCGAATGACAACTAATATGATGGTGGGCCCCGCCGAGACATGTGGTCTACTTCCTGTATAACTGAAGGAGGTGAGACTGGTCAGACGAGGGTTATCAGTCTTACCTGTGGTGAGGAAAGTCACACGGAAAAGACAAGGGTGATATATCTCTGTGGATGGTATAATTCTATCCCTGTGGAACAAAATGGTCATGATATTACTGTATATTCAAAACCATTCAAGAGTACAGAGGACGACGCTTTGAATGAGCAGCCAGCATTATAATATAATTAGTTCTTAAGGCAAGAAAGCTAAAAGAGGAGCACTTAAAGTTTTTTCGCATTGTGAAATCTCTGCACTAGATGTTTCCATCACATCTCCGCTATAATTAACTAGCTTATTCATTTATTTAAAAAAGTGAGCTTATACATTATTTGTGTCAGCTGCACAGTGAGCAGCATTAAGTCGGCCTACATTAAAATTTCTAAAGCATTTCATACTGGTAAAGTCTGACAGCTGAATATTATTGCAGTAAGTAAATATAACCTGCATCACAGCTTTGCCTACCTTCAATATCTTGAATAGAAGCTAGTGTTCTATTAAAAGACTAAAGGTCGAAATCTATGTTGGCAATTTTTATTAAACAACATTATGCAAGGTGTTAGGTGGAAGGAATGTGTACTGTTTAGCAGGAGGTAGTGTAGCTAAGAATAGAGAGTTTGAGCATACATTTTCTCATCAAGTTTCATAACAATCAGCCTTCTTGAACATATATTTTGCTTGTGTGCAGAGTAATGGTCAGAAGGTCATCAAAACCATCAGAATTCAACTGATCACAGAAAGTCTGATGGAAAGCAGGCTGTTAGGTTTGGGGTTACCTTGGACCGAACCATCTGTCAAATGGAAACTGGCTCGTCTACCTGTCAGAGGTTTGTTGTCTGGTTCCTCCTGTCCACGTTTCTAAGCATCCTGGGCAAGACATCGAACCCCAAAGTGCTGGCTGTCATCTTTGTGACAGTGTGTAAGAATATAGTCCATATAAATGCAGTCTAGAAGATAATGGGTCAGTAGGTTTCCAAAAATATTCATTAATCAGCCTCAAGGGACCATGAATATTGATTTTACAACCAATACAATTTTAAACCTAATTGATAAAAGCAAAAATAAAGTTGGTTTTTTTTAAAGTTTTAACCTGTGGGAAAAAAATCCATAAACACCACAATATTGATCACATAGCACCAAAGCTGGCACCAAAATAGAAACAGGTATGAACTCAAGGATCATCACTTTAGAGCTCATATCGACCAGTCAGCATTGTGAACTTTTGATATGACAGAGATTTCTCCTTCTGCACAGCTAGAAAATCTGCTTTTATTTTACAGTACATTGACTGCGTGGCTGTGGTGTGGGAGGATTTTACTCATCGGCTTCAGGGTCAGGTTCAGTCTGTAAAACCTGAAATATCCCCTGCCTCATCCTGCCTTAGAGACGACATCTGAAAGAATGTTATTAGTATGTCTCTCCGTAGAGAGACTTACTGTCTCATGATGGTTGCCTGTATGTTCTGACAAGACTTGACAAGACATGGGATATTGACTATTGTTGCCAAATCTTGGCTATGCACAGCTGAAATAGTTGAAAACACAGACTTCAGGCTCTATATAGTAGGAGTGAGGCCGTGCCTCTGTCCTCCATGTCCTCCTACCCCTCTCTCCACACCTTCCTGTAAAGCAGCAGGGCTGCGTGGTGATGGATAAGGCCAGAATGCCTTACAGGCTCTGCGGGGGCTGATGAATTCACCTCTCCTCCTCTGAGTCTGATCTGACCCCAGGCTCAGCGTGAACTACTACATCTCCACAGCTCAGAGTGCTGCAGCCCGTCACACAGGAACACGTAGCCCTGTGGCCAGTACACATGCACCTTCCGAAGCATGCGGAAACATAGTTGTTTAAGTGGAGCAGTTTTTTAAAACCGTTGCTTAACCTTCAGGCAGTCGCTCTGAGATTAAAACTTCAGCCCATGCAGAACTTGAGAACCATGCACAGTATTTTTTTATTGTGTTAAGACCGTGGCGGATGAGCAGTGACAGTTGTTTTGAACTTTTCTCTTGCTTTTGATTCCTATCACTGAGATAAATAGCAGAGTGCTATGCCCCTGCAGCAGGTAATATCAAATCTGTGAGGCGCTTCAGAAACCACCATTTCAGTTACCTCGCAGGCTGCTGTGAGTTCAAAAAAGTTCAATGTTTAGTCATTTAATTAAACTAGATGAAATGAGACTGTTGGCATTTTGTTTTATAAATCAAGTATCTGCAGCAATGGTATTGTATATACGTAGACATCTAAGTAAACAGTCACAACAAAGACACATCTTGTAAAATACTGGACATAAATGTGATTTTTCAACATACAGCAGTTATACACAAGTCATTTTAGTCCTGAATATTTTAGAGATGTTTTCAACTCTGTATCAATATATATGTTAATGCCCATTCCACCAGCCTCCCGCTAAGCTGGTAGTAAGCTGCTTCTTTCTTTGGGGGGCCACAGAGTAGTCTCACTGGTTTTATAGGTGTCTTTTAATTAGCCACTAATGAAGACAGAGCGGAAATGGTTCCACTGATCAATTGTGCACATAATTAGATCAGGGGTTTTATTGTGAGAAGCGGAAGGGAGGCGGAGAGGAGACAGAGGACAACCACATGCAAACAGACATGTTGGAAGCCCATTAGCTGTTATACGATGCTGCATTCAAGTGCCTCTCTTCCAACATGCAATTTCAACAACCTGTAATCATGTCTACTCAGAACTAAAGAGATCCCGTAACAGTTGAGGTTTTTTTTATGTTGCTGGCCTGCCTTTTAGGCTTACCACCATCTAAATGTCAGCTAATGTCTGAGCAAGTCAGCAATCATAGGAAATTCAGATTCTCTCAGCCATACCTTGTTATGTCATTCATGTGTAGAACAGGTTTTAATGAAATATTTCAGACAGTGCCTGAGGGCAACCATGCTTAGCAGCCTGCCCATTGTTGCATGATGATGATGGGAGATATCATACAGCAGCAGGGGACAGTGAAGTGGCTGACGTTATGATGATGGATACCCAGGGTGGATAGATGCTGCCACCTGCTGACCCTGCCTGACTTTTTATTTTCCTTCTTTTATTCTGCCTTTGCATTTTGCCTTCTACATGTAATAATATCACTAAGCTTAAAAACTCAGTATATTATAATTAGTCTGATGAATAATGACACTGGTTGTCACTTTTACATACCCAGTGTAGCAAGGTGTGGCAGTTATTTTTCAGTTCATAATGGAGACCTAAGATTGATGCACAAATAACTGCAAATATATTGCTCTCTGGAATGTGAATTAGGGCAAATTCCCCACTTCCAGCAGCACTGATCTGACTTTTTTAGCTCCCATACCGATACCTGGACTTTGGGTATCGATTGATGCTAGTGTTTAATTAATTAATAAGCTGTGTGCCTCACTGTGAGGAAGTGACTGGGGTCATTGTTTTAGGTGTAAGGCAACATCAGGCTTGAAGAAATAAATTTAAAACATATACAAATTTAGAATATCTCCAAACAGTTGACATGTTTGTTAACTCACTCAGCTCTGCAGTCTACCGGTGGACTGTTGACCCAAGTGGTACACTTACATGTAATCAGACCTAAATATAGAATTGAAGTGAATCAATCAGCCCCATTGTCACCGATACCTGATCCAGCTATTTGAGTCATGACTGGCTGATACCTGATATCAGAATCAACTCAGTGGTTCCCTAGTATCTATACCCATATTGGGTGTAGAACTGTAGCTCTGTAAAAATAAAAAATAAAAATCTCTGCCCTTCCATGCGCCTGTGTGGAAAGCCTGAGGCAGAGAGAGCACACCCCTCTGCCCTTCCATGCGCCTACATGGAAAGCCTAAGGCAGGGAGAGCAACAGCAAAAGACAAAACCCTGGGAACAGAACAGAGCAGCATCAATGACTAACAGAAATGACATTGATAAGTCAGACACAACATGAAAAGGAGGAGCTTTTATGGAGATGGGTTGCAAAGCGGCTTGCAGAGGAAGCAGCAACAGTGGGCAGGCCAGAGCAGTTTAAATAGGGTGCCCTGAATGAGATTTGCCAACTGGTTGCATAGAAAGGAATCATGTGATCTATCAGCTGACTCCCTTCCATCAGTCAGCTGCTCCATCAGTTGATTTGGCTGTATGAGATCAGCTGATGTAGCTGGGATGTGAGCTGAGCTTGACATCATGTCCTGCCTGAACAAACGCTATGCTCAGTTTATTGCGCAGATCTCTTGTGTTCTGATGGCCTGCATCTAAAAACTTGTAGCACAATTAGTATATTAGCAATATCAGTCATCAGACATTGCCACTGGTCACTAACTGTACTTTTCTTAGTTGGAAGTAAACGTAAGTTTGATTAGGCCTTAAATCCAAATAACGAGGATACGATACTGCAAGTATTAGTGATAGCAGAAATCTGTTCATTTTGTTGTACAGAGCTGCCACCACTGCTCATAGCAGTGAGTGCAATAGTGTGGTAGGAGTGATTTTAAACTTGAAGCACTATCAGACTGAAGTAATATGTTCAACTCACTCAGATCTTCTACTTCTTTCTTAAGACTTCAAGGCTTCTTTCTTTGTTTGCCCTGAATGCACTTCTATGCTCTCGTTTTTGACTGTATTTACCATCATCATTGATTCATAGGTAGGTGTAGTACTATAAGTGTTTGGTCTGGCAGTGTTAATTTTATTTTTTGATAGTTTTGTGCAGCTGATGCTTGTAACAGATGTGTGGGAGAGACCTCTAGTGAGTGGTCTTGTTGATATTATGATAATGGTTTAGAGTTGTTTGATTATTTCATCTAATTATCATAACTGTTACTTATTTGTTTATTGTAGTTTTAGTTTTTTTGTGTGTTAATTTTTTTTGGTAACAGAGCAACCACAACAGCTCCTAACAGTGAGTGCAGTAATGCAGTCACAGTGTTGTAACCAATCTACCACTTGAGGTCAGTGTTTCATTACAAACTGTTGGACTGTTGAAGGGGTCAACAAGGAGAGCAATTTAATGGAACAATCTCAGTCAGGTATGGGCTAGTTAATGTGTATTATAATGGATTTATAACTAAGTGAGGCCGATTAGCTGAAGTGTTTTTCTGTGATTCAGCAGATCTGTCAGTTCTCTATGGCAAGGCACTGAACCTCTATTGACTTTAGAGGCTGATGCAGATTTGCTCTAAAAGCTGATGCTGATTTTATCAGAGCCAAAATAAATAATCAATCAACAGGAACATAATTTGGCATGTATTTGGATAACAGAGTTGTTACTTGAATCATTCTTCAAGCAAAAAGCTACCTCTCAAGCTTCTCCAGTGTAAGGATTTGCTGATTATCCCTGTTTTATACAGTATAATTGTGAATGAAATATTATTGAATTTTGGACGGTTGGTTTGACAAAATAAGACATTTGAAGAGATCACCTTGGGCTCAAGGAAAATTGTTTTTGTCACTATTTTCTATCATTTTTTTGCACACCAAAAAAAAACATCAAGAAATAAACTGTATTTATTGATAATGAAAATAATTGTTAGTTGCAGTGCTACAGTCCTAAATCTAATGTTAAAGAAGATGTAACTGTAAAATGAGCATACTCTTTAAGGTTAGGACTCTTTCCTTGAACATAAAGTACATTAAAAACAGCTGCTACACACTTGATTTGTTCTTTACTTGGATATAAAATGATCTGAAGACAATATGGCCAGTAGCAAATTAATACTAAATAAAAGATTCAAATTACGTTTATATGACACAAACTGTTTAGTACGCATATTAAATTGTCTTTTAATCATGGGTGGCCCTAGACCAAGAAAAACAACCTTAATACTGCTGTGCTCATTGAGCTTCACAGAGCCGCATAAATTCCACATAAATTGAAATTAACAGATGGAGCTAAGTTGAACAGAATCACCAAATGTCACGAGTCTTTCGAACAAACCAAACAAACAGTGCGTAGGCGGCGAGTAAATGATCTCTCCTGTTCTATTTGTTTGTCTGCATGAGAGTCTTGCAGATGACAGACAGCATGGATGAAACGTTTTCATTGTCAGCCTCATTAAATTGCACCCCTATATAACACACCTCCACCTCCCAGTACACCGTGCGCCCCTGTTCCTCCCACCCACAACCAAGCATGCAGCAGCAGAAATACCTTATTCAGTGTCATGTACAATGGTGGCAAGATCTGCCTCCATGTCTGATGTTGAATTAGAATACATTTGACACTGCAATCTGAATGATTTAGATTTAAATGAGATTAGGTTTGTGACGCTGCGCATTGCTCTCTGTGTTACATTTAATAGCTGTTCGGATAACTCGCCAGAATTATTATTATTTTATTTTTTTTCCACAATTTATTGACATGCCAGCGAGGTGTGAGGATGTTTCATTTTGCCTTTGGAGAGGTCTAGTTATGGCTCGCTCGCAATGCAAATATGGCTGGGCTCATCCCAGGCTGTAGCTGCTGAGTTCATGTGCTTTTGTCAAGCTTTTGCTGTGTTGTGCATGTGCCAAGACAGGCCTAGATTAACATTTTGGGATGGTGGAAATTCCCTGTTGTGCATTTTCTGGTCTGGCTATACATGCCCGCCTGCCAGAAAAGCCCACTTGCACAGAATCACATCAGAGTCCAAAAATTGGAAACCCTCTGCAGTGATATGAGGCTGCCGAGGGATCTTCTGGTGTTCAGAGGGCTTCCCTTGATATTTTAAATTAGAGGGGTTTAGTTACATTACCATGACACCGCAATATACTCCTGTGGCCTGTGACTGTGGTGTGTCCTCACATCCACGCTTCATGTTTGGCTCATATTAGCCTCTGCTGACACACAGGGACACATACATAGCATTGGCAACCACACAAACACAGGGAGAGGCTCAGCCACAGCCACAGGATGTTGTTCTTCCCAGTCAGTGATGATTTCCTGGAAGCCTAAGCGGCTGTGCAACATCTGTGCAGTAACAGGACTTTATAGGACATCGGGGAGAGGGAGAGAGAGACATGCTCGACTTGTTCTTCCTGACGTTACTTTTGCCGCGGTTCAAATGCAATCATGACTGCAGAGAGAGATGGCACGGAAACACAAACAAGCGGCCACTCATGATTGGCTGGCATGATGAGGTCGGCCGCACAAAGCAGTCAGCAGCTGCGGTCCTCCTTGACTTATGCAGTGCACTGTTTGGATACTGCTCAGCAGCAGAGGCGACAGTGGACGCAGCCAAGTCAGTGTCGGGTATGCTGAAAGAAGAGCTGAAGCATGAAACCCCAAACTGTCCAATGTTTCCAGCAAACACATTTTACATTTGCATTTAAAGTGTTTGGACGAGATTTTTACACAAATAAAATTTACCTTGAACTCCCCAAAGTAACTCGATAAGCAACGTCACAAGCGAACAGTAGGAGGGAGAGCAAAGGTCTGTGCCACATTAATCAGACTAAGCACATGACCTGAAGTATCCCTATCATAGTACCTTTTTTTTTTTTTTCACACACTGCAATAATCAAGTTTAACTTGTGCAATAACTCCATTCACCCTGACTGTATATATTCTGTTTGTGTAAATAATCTTGTTCAGTTTACAATATATATATGTATATATATATATATTTATTTATGTTTGTTTGTTAATAAGTCCTGTTTATTTAACTATATATTTGTAAATACTATTGTTTAAATTTCTTATATTTTCTCATATCTTTCCTCTCTTGCAAGGAGCACCTGTAACATAAATAATTTCCCCTCGGGGATCAATAAAGTGTAACATAAATAATTTCCCCTCGGGGATCAATAAAGTATTTCTGATTCTGATGCTGATTCTGATCATCCTCGAATGAATCATGTCTTTTCAATGCATTTTTATGTGGATATACACCTTGTTTATATTCCACCTTTTCATTGTGCACTCTGCTCTACTCACCCGTATGCATTTTTTCTATGCAAACTATTGCCATTCTTTAAATCAACAAACAGTCATATAGCCACAGCGTCAATCTCACACCGGAAACCACATTCATCATAGAATCAGGAAGTGGAAAGCAGCTTCCAGCATTCGCCTCTGTCTCCGAGAGGAAGTGGGTCAGACATACAGTGCAATATGACCAAAGACTGTTTGTTGCTGCTGCATACAGAGTGTCTGTAGAGTACTACACTGCTGAAGCCATATCTGAGTGAGCAGGACAGTCTTATGTGTTTGATTCAAAATGTTGTCGGATTAGCTTGGATAAAATATATTTAATAGTCTAAAGTAAACAAGACTATCAGACTTCACCAACACTTGTCTGGTCATGATTAGAAACTCATTCACTCATTCATTCATTTTCTGTAACAGCTTATCATGTTAGGGGTCACGGGGGCGTTGGAGCCTATCCCAGCTGACATTGGGTGAGAGGTGTGGTACACCCTGAATAGGGCGCCACATTGACACAGGGCTGACACATAAAGACAGACAACCATCTATGGTCACATTCACACCTATGGCCAATTTAGAGTCACAAATTTACCTAACATGCATGTCTTTAGACTGTGGGAAGAAGCTTGAAAAAATCCCAGGGTTTGAACCCCCCACCTTGCTGTGGGGCGACAGTGCCAACCACTGCTCCACACTTACTGGTCACAGTATAACACCAAGTCTGTTAAACTTCAGGGATATCAATCTGTCCATTTAGGAAGCACAAGTGATTTCAAATCCTTTTCACCTGCTTTGGTGCAAATGAAAGTGACAACAGGTGCAATGGAGAGGCAAAAACAAGACAACCCCCAAAACAGAAATGGTTTACATGTGGTGGCCATAGACAGTTGCTCTCTCCTTATCCTTCCTGAATGATTCTTCTCTAGTTTCGTGTTCTGCTAGTGTCCTTGTCACTACCTGTAGCATGAGGCGGTATCTGCAGCCCAATCAGATTGCACAGGTAGTCCAGCTCCTCCAGAAAGGAGGAGGGCACCAACCCAGCAGCAGGACCGGTATCTGCTCTTTTGTGTGAGGAGGAACAGGAGGAGCACTGCCAGAGCCCTACAAAATGACCTACAGCAGGCTACTGGTGTGCATGTTTCTGACCAAACTGTCAGAAATAGACTCCATGAGGGTGGCATGAGGGCCCAACGTCCTCTAGTGGGACCTGTGCTCACAGCCCAGCACCGTGCAGCTGGATTGGCATTTGCCAGAGAACACCAGAAATGGCAGGTATGCCACTGCTGCTCCATTGTCTTCACAGATGAGACCAGGTTCACACTGAGCACATGAGACAGGCATGAAGGAGTCTGTGGTGAACGTTATGCTGTCTGTAATATCATCCAGCATGACCGGTTTGGCAGTGGGTCAGTGATGGTCTGGGGAGGCATGTCCTTGGAGGGTCACATAGACCTCCATGTCAGAGCCAACAGTACCCTGATTGCTGTTAGGTACCAGGATGAAATCCTCAGAGCGATTGTCAGACCTCACGCTGGTGCTGTGGGCCCTGGGTTCCTCCTGGTGCAGGACAATGCCTGGCCTCATGTGGCCAGAGTGTGTAGGCAGTTCCTGGATGACAAAGACATTAATGCCATTGACTGGCCCTCTCGTTCCCCTGACCTAGATCTGACTGAGCACCTATGGGACGTTATGTATTGGTGCATGTGACCCAGCCAGGTACCGCTACAGACTGCCCAGGAGCTCACTGATTCCCTGTTCCAGGTCTGGGAGGAGATCCCCCAGAACGACATCTGCTGACTCATCAGGAGCATGCCTAGATGTTGTCAGGACTGCATACAGGCAGATTATGAGTTGCTGTGATAAAATTCACACAAGTTGGATAAGCCTGTGTTTTCAGTTATTACTTTGATTTTTTGGTGTGATTTTCAATCCAGCCCTCAGTGGGTTGATGATTTTGGTTTCCAATGAATAATTCGTTCATCAAGATCTGATGTGTGATATAAGTGTTTCCTTGATTTTTTTAGCAGTGTAGTTTCAGGCAGAAATCATCCCCAAGTCCCATTGACTCAGGCCAGTGTGTTTGCTGGTAGATACATTCCTCCCACAGTCTGCATATGCCATGACAATAATCCTTGAGATTATTTGTGCCTCCAGGACAATTCTGCCTTTTGCGAATGTGGTAGAAAAAAACTTAAATCTGAAATCACCTCATTCCATTACAGTATGTGTAAACATACAACCTCTCTATTGTATTTTACAATTTTAGCTCACAATATATTTCCCCTTGTATTACATTCATTTAATTCTGTTTTCCCATGGTGAACATTTGCCACTGCACTATGTTGCTCTTTATTCCTCTGCACATCTCTGTCATGGAGCAAAGAGAAGTGAACAGCAGCAATTTGAGTTTAAAGGATCCAGCAAAGCAGAGCATATAGAGTCATCACAGTACCAATGAATCTCTGTGCTCCGCTGGCCCTCACAAACAGGGAGCGGCAGAGTGGAAAGGACAGCTCTTTTCTCAGCGACTGGAATACACCACTGTGCAGTGAGATGCATGGCCTCCCACAATCCACTACAGCTCCATTACTTAGCCAAGAGTTCGCTGGGACACGACGTCTCCACACAGCATGGAGACACTCTCATTCCAACCCTATAAACCTGCGGAGAGGAGTCATCAGCACACAGAGAGATTTACAATGGCCTAGCCCAGGGCCCCAGACAGTTATAGATCCCTTTACCTTTCAAGAGCAATTTCACCGCAAATAGGATTAAAACTAATGGCGTTTGACACCACCAGGTCCAGCACATTGAATCCATCGGGTTTTATCGCGCTGACATTTCAAAAGGTTGGCCTGTGTGTGCGGCAGGGGGCTACAAGATGCAGAGCTGGGTGACATATAGAGGACCCTTGGGACCCAGGCTTTTACAGGCAGCTCTGGAGATGCTGCCCCTCCTCGCCTGTGCCACCACCCAACCAGTTCCATTACAGCAACTTTTATAGACATTAAAATCCAAAGACTACAAATCATAACACTCCAGTGCACATTTTCCACTAGTTTGCACATGGGAGTAGTTGTTTTTCTTCTTTGTTCCACAGGTCGGGCCCTTTGGCGTGACCATGCACTGAATATGTAAGCAGTCCTGTCAGTGGAATAATGCTCATTATCTCAGTTGTGGGCAAAGTAATATTCTCCCTGTGTGATCTGTTTACTTCATGAAGGTAAATTAAACCAGGGAATGATTTTCTTCCTCTTTGCCGTTTAATTTCAATTTGTATAAACAAGACTCTTCAAGGTCAGTAAATGAAACCGCCGTGTTTGGAATGTGAATGGAGTTTGTTGCCTCGGGGATCCTGCGCTATTAAAATGTGCTCATTCAGTAGCATAGTACAGTACTTGACCTGAATAACAATTTTAGCGTTGCCTCACTTCACGCTATGACTGAGTGTACTCTTCTGAACTTGTCTCTTTGTTCTGTCTAGTTTGTTTGGTTTTATAACCACAGTGTTGCAAGAAAACAGAGCCATCTCATACTGTGATGTTACATCAGATATTAAATACAGTTTATTTATGCAAATAATCACTGTCCTTGAAAATACCTCCATACTTATTCTCTCCTCACTTTATTAGATTAGGGTTTTCTCTGTCATGGCAGAAATCGTCATTGTTAGACTCACAAGTCAGTCTTTAGACGCTTTGCTTAACTAAAGGCAGAGATCTCTGATTGTCTGGTGCCGAGACTACGTCACTGTGTGCTTTTACACAGCTTTTACACAATAAATCCCTAAGTTATATACAGATCTCATACAAGAGGCTGTAAAGGAATGAAGAGCAACATGCTATATCAAATTCAGCTGAACAGGATATATATTACACCAATGATTTCCTTCATTTGTGGCAATGTCTGCTGTAAAACATAAATTGCATGGCAGTCATCTTTATTAGGATGTCCAGACTGAAAAAAGGGGGCAGGAATCACCAGCTGAGATTGAAAACCTAATTAAATTTACATACAGCTTCAAGGCCTCCCTCACTCTGCTTTCGGTGCTCCCATTCAAGCCTGTAAACACCACTTTTCAGAAATCATTACTTTGGCACACTAAACACTTTCCACCCTGAGAACAAAGCGAGACGGAAAAACGGGAATACATTAGCAACCGAAATGAGATCATAAGCAGCATTTGCGAGGTGGCTGTGAAATCACAAAGCAAGGATGAAATATCTGCCTGTGGAGTGTTCAGAGCTGGCAGAGCTGGCAGTTAGCCGCTGTGAATGATTGAACTAATATTTGGAGTTATTAGTTCTGCTACATTTTCTTTGAGAATGAGCAGTGTGGCAGGTCCAGGACGACATAGTTTATGCTGCTGCTGGGATCTCTCAACCAGCGAGTGCTTCAAAAAATATAAAAGTGATGAAAATCACTTCAAAACCACTCTGGTGTATTCAAGAGACAATTTTGCTTTTACATTTCAGACAGAGCTCAGTGCAGGGCTGTGGACTCAATGAATATAAAATGTTATTGCTGAAGGTTCAGTGCCCCCAATATGTCTGCACCCCAAATGCATATCATCCTTTCAGTTAATTCTAAAGGGTCCCTACCACAACCAAATTATATATATATATTATATATGGCCATGCAGCTAATTTGATTTGCTCAAGTTTTGGGATATTCTTTCTTACATTTCAGCCTCCACCTCAATACACATACCGTAAAACTTAAGATAAAAGCCTAGCGCCAATTAAACATCTAGTCCCTTTTACTAGTCCTGTGTGGCTACACATTTTGACAAATAAACACCTGTCTCAAGCAAACGCCTGGTTTGATGAGCAACAGTTTTGTGTGAAAGGAATTAAAGGCCTGTCCCAAATAAAGGCCTGTTGGTTTCAGTGATTTAAGCAAATAATAGCCGGGGCTATTAATTGAAGTTTTATGGTACTTAAATCATCTTATATAGTCTAATGTGTGTATTGTATAAAACTCTTAATGCAATGTCCCTGTAAATTCAGTTATTTCTGTCACTCAAACAGGTCATTATGTGCTTTCCTCGCCTCTTAGCCTGACTTCTGTGCTGCTGTAACGTGACTTTCCCTCCAGGGATCAGGGAAGTCTTATCTAATCTTATCTTTCAATGAATGTGAATGGAATTTTGTGGTGCTCACGGCATCGAAAAATTGCATTTAAAATATCAGCGGAACATCTTCCAAAGTAAGTGTCACAGCGACTCTAATCCACAGACCTCACTGTCAGCTTTTTTCATAAGGATTACTTCTTAAGTAGAAAGTAGTTCTGGCAAAAACTGTGAGGTCTGTGGATTATCCAGAGTTACATGCCTACATTCAAATACCTTGAAAAATATCAATTTTTGATACCACAGAGAGAAAACTGACATTGGAAGGCATCAAACTGAAAATGTTTGTTGAAGGATACATTTTACAAAGGTATAACATGACAACGGCGACTTACTTTGCTTGGTTAGTGGTAGAGAATAGCAGAATAATAACAAAAACAATGAGTGAGAAAGTGCAGCTGGTACCGGTGTGTTGAGAAGTTTCTAATAGGTGTGATTAGGTGAGATTTACTTAAAGTCTGGGGGACCTGACTCTAAAAGCAACAAAAGAAAAAACACAGTTTTGAGCTCTATGATGTTAGTGGGTGCTGGTAATCTGAAGATCCCAGAAAAGTTACTAGACCACGAGGGAGACTCGGGCAAATCAAATGGCAACAATCACTGGGTGCCCTAAAGTAAGGTTCTTGACATCCTTTGCTGCAGTTTCTCAGCATCCAGAAGATTTGATCCTACAAGATGTAAATGCGTTGGAGCGCATGTATGTGCCCTGAAGGGATGAGCTTAGCTCAACATTAAGCTGAGGATAGTAAGTCTATTGGAAATGTCATCAACCCACTAAAGGCTCAACAAGTGTTGGTTGTCTAACAAGACATCAGTTTACACTCAGTCAGCTGTGGTTTTCACCTCACTAATGTAGCATAAGCATCTAAATAATGATATGTTGTTGATCCAATGTACAACTTGGCTTTTCTTTGACATATGGCAATGAAAATGTGAATTGCCACAGGAACCAAATGATTAGTAGGTAGGAGAGAGACAGGCTTCATGCTGCTATGGCAGAGTGCCTCTTGCAGACTCACACTGAGGTAGCAGTCGAGGCTTTTAAGCCATTTTGCTATTAGTTTATAAGTGCCATTAAGAGGCTCTTCTGAGATTTGCTCCCGATTTGGCTGCAAACAAACACAAACATGCTCGCTTTGCTGGAAATATGAGAAATCATGTTGCCATCTCATCGTCAGACGAGGCCCGATGGCTCCCTCATGGCTGCACACTGCAGGCTCCTCAGAGATGTGTCAACTTGACAGAGGAGTCCTAATCCCCGAGTAATGACAAGCACTAAACGCAGCCCTCTGCGTCATTATGCTGCAGCTCTGCAAATACCACGCAGCTGTCTAATGGCGTCTTGGCAATGGCAACACTTCAGCCAGAGGATGTATGGGTGCCGTGCAGGCACCATTTACCATGCTTTCATATGGAAAAGTATGGCTGCCATTCTTCCCCCTGTGTACGGACACTTTCCTGTTTCATCTAGCATAGAGGAGCGGTGCTGCTGGTAATTCATGCAGCACGTCTGGGAGAACAAATGTTCTCATTCAGCAGCACCCACAGGGAGCTTTGTTTCAACACTGGTGGTTTCAGTTCAGAGGAAGGTGTAGTTGGTGAGACAGACACCAGGTGGCAGTCCAAGTCTTCTCTCTCTAGGCCCCCCACCTACATCCCAAACGATGATGTAATCCTTTTCAGACCATTATATCACATGGCACAAACAGGCTCTTTGCTCCTCCATGTGGATACACTTTGATTTCCAGCGATTGCTGATACCATTGTTGCGGTTATCTCCTGCTCCTACGTGGTTATCTTGTATTCATAAGAAGCCTCACAGTGTCTCTTTAATGAAATCAAAGTCAGAGCCGATTCTGCAGCACGGCACTGAGACGAGCTCTCCCATCTGGCCACATATCCATCGACGCTGCTCTCTCATGGATTTTAAATATGGCTGTGACCTTAACAGTAATAAAAAGCAATTCTCACAGCACTAATCCTCTCCGCCGGTCTCACTAGCTCTTAACCTTTTCTGCCACCGAATAAGTGAACTGAGCTGTGAATATGCAACCCCCCCTCACTCCCCCAACCCCTGTAAAAATCAGCGCCTAATAATATTGGCTCAGCGGCAGACAGATTACGGCAGGGGGAGAGCATCTGCTGGAGGGAGAAACAATATGACGGCTTCCTCCCCGGGGAGCAGTGGCTGTAAAAGACAATCAGAAAGAGACAGAGGGATGGAAACAACCAGGCTTTCTTAGAGAAACATGTAAGCATTAAACCACAAGTCCCGCGGGAGAGAATAGAGAGTGACGGGAGAGATATCTTTTTTTTTCCACAGGATTGTCAGTCTGTGTACTCATTCAATATGTATGCCACTCATTTACCTCACAATACCAACAGAACAATAATGTTTTAGTCCCTGGTAATTTGATATGAAAGAGACGTGATGAGGAAGACAAAGTGTAGACAATATAAAGTAGGACAATTAGCAGTAGCTTTGAAAGATTTTGATGCAGATTCACTAATCATACCAGTGCTACCCAGACCCAAGTAACATTGTTTGCCTTAAAAACTGCCATAGTTTTTTATAGAAAGTTATGAGAAATACACAATGCTCAGCTGCTTCAGTGGAGTTCAAAGGTCAGAAGTAAAAAGAGGTTCCTGTTGCAACTTGGCCTGGTGTGACAGGAGGATGGCACGAGGCTCTGAAACAGGGCTCAGTGCCAGCTGGTAATGGGGCATGTGATGTCAGAGCCACAGCTAATGCACTTCACACGCTTTTTACTACTATTGTTCGTGCACAGAGATAATCTGTTAGTGAGAGTGTCAGTACGAATGTGTGTTTGTTCGAAGTTACTGAGAGAGAGCAGAATATGGAGAGAAATTAGGTGAAAAGCAAGACTTATTGTACAAAGTTGTTTGACAATGAATTGAGAAGACTGAAAACTGCAGATACTGTCTAAGGTTGTAGAACAGCACATGCTCTACTTGTACCTTATTATATTATTTTTGAGGATTTGTCTTGTGTCACCTCTGAAGCTAAGCAAATCCTCATTCTTTCATTCATAATGTAGAATGACAGATGAAAGCTGTCTGACGACTGACTGACAGCCACTACAATTTTTTATTTGACCAAATATGCGGATATTACACCCTGGGATTGACATCATTCTCACTTCTTCTGCCCACTTCCTGCTTGTTCAAGATTTGACTTGAAACAGTCCAATGCTGCAGGTGACTCAGTGTGTGTACTTGTTACAAAGTTCCTTATTATTCATCCATTTTTATATTTGCTCAAAAAAATGCCTTCAGTACAGCAAACATAGTACCTATTATATATCTAATCAGGCTTGGGTTAAATCTTTGTTCTGATCACTCTTTGGGTGGCAGTAGATCAGTCCATATAGAGACTTGGCTTGGGAGGGTTGCTGGTTTAAGTCCTTGTACAGACCAAGTATGGCACTTGAACAGATAGCTGGAGAGGTGCCTGCCCTCCCATACTGACATCCTTCCATTTAGTGCATGTATAGGTCTTGTTTGTGCATGTGTGTGTATTTTGAGTCTGTGTGTATATGACAACAGAGGGAAAAAAATTGATTTCACCCCAGGGATCAATAAAGTATTATCTTCTTCTTCTTTTCTGCTGGGCAGTTGACTGTTCCCTAACCCCCTCCCACACTTAATAAGGCACAGCAGAAATGTCAACATTTGAATTTCTACACATACACATGATGGTGCATGGGCCCGTGGTACAATCAATACCGCACATTTCTACAGTTTGTCTTCTATTGTTGTGGCTCATCCAAACTCAAAAAGCAACAGCAAAAGTGTAAGGAATAGATTAAACAGTGTATTTTTCTGCACTAAGGTATGTAAGTATAGGCACAGCTGTTGACAGTGGTAACTCAGCGTTACTTCTGAGGCCAAACAGCACAACATTAGCTGACTACATTAGCTTGGGGTTTGGTTCATTCACAAATAGCACATCCACTGTGTAGTATTTCCCCACTGAAAGGAAGCAGGCTCTGGATGTTGTCAGAGTTTAGAGGCTTTGTCCTGCATTTTACTGGATTTGTGGAAGTTTACACTCCAGCAACCTCAGCCAAACTCTTTATCCAAGACAGAGTTACGTTCAGCAAACATGGCTAGTTCTCATCTTTAAAGCCTTTTCTGTTGTATAAGTGAAAACATGCTGTTTGCAAATGCAAACCAGGATATAAGCAAAAGAGCAGTCTGAGTTCACATTTTTCCTTATCATGCTGGGACTAACTCCACACTGCAACACACAAACAATGCTGCTCCCTCATTATATGTCAAGCTATTGTTTCGGAAACGTCTAAGAATTTCAAGTGGTAAATCTGCCATCTGCTGTCATTTTAAACCACATATGCCATACAATAGCAGTAACAGGAACTAAGTCAGGCCAGCTCAGCAAACGATCAAATGTTTTATTAACAAATTTACATGAGAAGATGTGTATTGAATGATCAAATTTTATTCCTCCAGAGTTCCTGGAGGTAAAGGTGAAGGGAAGTCAAGAATTTGTATAAAGCATACCATTATTAGGTATAGGTCAGTTGTTTCCATTGCAGATCAAGTTGTTTGAAACTGTTTTTTTATTCAACAAATGATGAAGCAGTTGGGATTCTCAGCATTTTTGTGCTATAAAGAATTCAAGTCCTCATACTTCCAAATTCTCCTGTATTTTAAGTATAATTTGCAGAATGTTAATAAGTTTAAACCGCTGTGTGTTTGAAGTGTAAAAAACCTTCCTCTTTATATCTGTGTCTGTGTATCAATGGCTTTCCCTCTCAGTGGGACTCACCACCCACAAAGGTTAATGAGCTTAAACACAGCTCAGAGTGAGCTCATTAAACAGACCACAGAGACTTCAGAGGGGAGAGGAGAGGCAGGACAGCTGAGGAGGGAATAGGAATAAGTGTAAAGGTGGATTGTTGCTGCCACTGTGGGCAACTGGGAAGATGTCACACTGTTGGTGGAAGTGATCCACAATCCCGCTCATAATTCGTTTTTTCTGTCTGCGTTTCATCATTCATCATTCATAAGTAGGAAGGTTGGACCATCACAAACAGAGAGTGACTCAGAAGAGCTGGATGTCAGCCTACATTTCTCCTCCGACTCTGGCATCCCTGGCATTGGAGCAGTAGCAAATTCAGGAAGTGGAGGAGGAAGACACAGAGCCTAGAATACCTTTTAGCACTTGCTCTCAACACCATTAATTAAAATGTTTAATTAACAGGACAAAAGAATGGTTAATTGATTGGATTCTAGGGCGTTCTCGAATACCAAAACCGTTCTTCAGCCCGATTGGATTCCATATAGAGTAATCACCAAAATATGACATTTCTTAGGACAGAGTCTTGATGTAGTCAAAGCACAAGAAAGGAGAGATAAATCAGTGTAAAAGTATAAATTAGTTGTCTTGCATTAGCTGAGGTAGATTATCATGAGCTCATGAGATAAGCCTCATTTGCTATCCATAATACTTTTCAGTCCTTAAACAGAGAGATTTGTGCACAGGCAGTTTGGCATCTTCACAACCACTGGCGTGTCTATTCTGTTGTTCGTCAATTTGGACTGTTTATTGGCATAAAAGACATGTAGGGCAAATGTCTGTATAGGAAACCGCGGTAGTAAAGATGTTCTTGCTGTATAAGACAAAGCTGAATTCACATATAACCCTACATGTTGAAAGGACTTGGTCTCTGACTTTGAAAAAAAAGATATTAAAAAGCTATGTTATCATAATAGTAAAGATTTAGACCTGAAAACTTAAAATATCTCTAATGAATGCTTTCTTCTTGAATACTGTATGTGTGTGTGTGAGAGATGGATCATCTCTCATTTCAATATTTGCATAATCATCACAGCATGAACAGCAGTAAACTGTAGCACTGAACCATGAATGTGGAACTTGCTTCTGATTCAGGTCATGGCGTATATCCTATTACCGGGCATGGATTTTGAGCAATTAGCAGTGAAAGAGTCTGCAACCTATTTTAAACACACACACTATAAATCCACTTTGAACCACTTACAGTGATGTAAACTGATGAGACTTGGGATTTAATTATTGTTCCACAGCAGGACAGGCTTTGTCCGATAATCAAGGATTGCTGAGCAAATCAAACAAAAGAATGGTTAGCTTAGTCAATACAAGCTTGTCACTAATCAGTTTGCCTCTGTGTTGTTGCACAGTGAACTTAATAAGTCCTTTGTGTAATTGCAGAATAGTGGCTTCTGTTCAAACTGTTGTGCAATACTGCTGCCTGTGTTCATGAATGAATTGATTCTGAATTAAGTTTTTTACATGGCAGCTGATAAAATTTGACGGCTACTCACTTTCTAGCGTTTGCAACTGCTGAACACATTTGAGAAAGATGATGTTAAAAAGACTTGCAGATTTACAATGACTTGCTGTGTGGCTGCGTGTGCATGTGTTAAACGTTTAAGCACCTTGTATCTATATTTTTTCTCACGACAGTGTATCAAATGACAATGTGAAAGGTTGCTCATAGTGATAAAACTACAGAGAGTTATCACCTGACTGCTGCTCCCCCTCAGCTTTATGGATCTTTTAGTGAGTTTCAGCTCATATTTTAGCTGTCCTGCCCACAACTTTACTGTTTTGATTCACTCTCACTGCTCTCGTAGCATTGTTTTCAGCTGCAGCACTGTCAGTGACTCAGAGATGGTGAACATATTGGAGCATTTAGCAGTTAAAATGCCAGATATTTCCCTCAGGAGTTAGTGGAGACCAAAGCAGAGCTAAGAGAGCATGAATATTGGACTTTCTGTCATCAGGTGGCCACAAACACCACTCAAAATTAGAGCTGGGTCAGTTTCAATTTTAACCAGTCCAATCTGGTGTACAAACTTAAAGTGGTTTAATTTCATGCAAAACTGGCTGAACCGGCATTATTATATCCAATTTTTTGGGAAAAATAAAACGTAGCCTCCATCAGCAACCTGTGCTTACGGCATCATGGCACTAAATCCAGCTTGTATTGTATTGGTAATGAGTAATATGACAGTGTTATTAACATTATATTATGTGTATAATGGACTAATGAATCTTCTTTCTGTCTGACAGGTCGTGTGCAATTTACTGCAGAGCCAAGGCTGGTGTCAAACATGAAGGAGATCAAATCTCAGGGGAGATGGGAGGGGGACGGAGTGGCACATGTTGTTTGTTTACAAGAAAGTTCATGTGTTTTTTGGGCTGACGAAAGGAGACATGGCAGAGCCACGACCAAAGATATTGCCACGTTTCTCCCACGATGGTCATCTTTCGTCTGGGACAGCCCAAAATCGCACAGTGTATACTGGCCATAACTGGCTGCAAGCGCTGTGTTGAGCCGAACTTCAGTCAGATGCATTTGTATGCATTCCTATCACTTGCTTTGAAACCTACCTAACTGGTGAAGAATGGCTGATTCATGAAGTAGAAGTGAGAAATTATGTATTCTTATTTAAATATAAAAACATGAATATGGTGCAGCTGACTGGAGGGAGACTGCCAGAGACCTGAAAGTTTATGGTAAGCTAAAAGTCCGTCGCTAAAAACAAGCTAGTCTACTTGCTGTTGGCTTTATTATGTCATTGCCAGTAAGTATCACAATATAAATCATGTTTCCTCTTGTAAAAAGTAACATTACAAACGTAGGAAGATAGCAAGATAGCGAGTACTCACCCATCTTTTAAGAGGTTATGTCTCCAGTTTGATCTTAAGTCCACAGCTGATAGCCACATGGTTTGTTTACATGATGTAGGCTTACAGTGCATAGTTAGTTAATGGATTCAATGTGGACAGTGAGCTCCAATGTTACGCAATGCTAGTTTCAGATGTTAGTTTTCGGTTGGGGCAGTGTCATAATGTTCCACTCAGGAGTGGCTGCTCTGTCAAGTGGGACATCTGGTAAAATTCGGTATACTGGTCCGGTCCGAGGATTGGCTTAATTTCAAACTGGTTTTAAAATATTTGCAGCAGTCCAATCTTACTCCAAATGAATGATAATATTGCTCTGTACCTGCTAGATATGTAAATAATTTGCTAACAAGGGCAATAGGGCACTAGATTTCTTTTCCGACCAATCGATTACTTATTTGGACTAAAAATGTTGATCAGTGTTTCCCAAAGCCAAAGATATTGTCCTCAAATGTCTTGTTTTGTCCACAACCCATATCAAGTTTACAACCATATAGGAGTTTAAAAAAACAGTAAATATTCACACGTAAGAATCTGACTTTTTTTTTAATAAAAAATTGACCAAAGTGATTCATTGATTATCGGATTAGTTGGCAATTAAGTTAAAATATGACCGCTAATTGATTAAGCGTTGCAGCTTTAAAATGCACCATGCCAATTTAAAAGGTGAAAATGTCAATACTTTGTTGGCAACTTGTTTCCACTGTCCCTAAATGGCCCCAAAAAATTTAATTATTGCAGATTTAAAGACTCCTCCACAGGTATTTGGTAACTAAAGTTTCTTTTACCATTTACTTAGAGTTTGCATTTAAAATCATGACAGGCTATTTCTTTCCAGATCCCAATGCACATTTTTTCAATATCCCTCTCGAGCACTGCATTCTGGCTCTAAATGAATATAAAATAAATGATGCAGTAACATTCTCCTATTTCTTAGCAACTATTATCAAGGTACCTGTAGTGTAGCTGCTTGGGACATGAGTATTCTGAGAGTCTCCCAGGTGTTTTTGTAGAAAGCTGTGTGGATCGGAGCCAAGAATTCACTGAAAAGAGCATGCATCATCAGCTGATTCTCGCGGGCTAAAAACATGTCCGCAAAATGCCAATTAGCCTGTTGACCCATGTGAGGCATTAATAAGAAGTACACATTAATCCTTCACTATGAATGACCCACATGTGCAGCAGCTATGACCAGTCTTGTCCAGCAACTACACAGAGATAAATATGTTTGTACAGACAAATTTGTTCAGCTATCAAGCAGATATTCTATTGAGAAAAAGGGCTCGCTCATTACGAGTTTTCTTTTCAATGTCATGCTGAGCTGCAAATGAGATATTCTCTCTGCTTGATACTTTGACAGGATGAAGTTAATTAATAGGATCATTGCTGCTCAAATTTAAATTCTTTGATAGTGTGATTCGAACAGAAGGAGTTGAAAGTGGTCGTCTAGAATGCGGGGAAAAGACAAGATTTTAGATAACAGATGCAATGATTGAAATGTTTAAGGGACATAATTCAATATTGAATATTGGGGTTTTATGGGTTTTTACATAGCCACAGTTAGGGCTGCCCCCTAAAAGCTGGAGATTCCAATCATCAGTCGGACACCCCTCAGTCCACTGACTATTTTTTCTTTCATTTTCCTTTTTTCGCCAGTCAATGTGCAGTGTAGACTTCCCTTGGGGACGTTTTGGTTCCCAAATTTTGCTGCAGAGTGAGCATTCATCGCTTTCACGCTGCTCTTTGGTACAGGCTGCTGCATACACAGAGGCAGCTGCCAAGGAGGAGGAGAGGCTTTGCCACTAAGAATCTAAAATAACGTTATCTTCTGCCTTCTGCTTAGAATTGGTGAATTTACAGCTCACAGCAACAAAACAGTATCTGGCTTTTGCTTGATATCTAGGATCAGCAAAAAATGTTGTTTCTGGTCCATCATTAGTGCAGTTAGCTTGTATACAATATTACATGAATGTCATCGTCACACTGAATGTCCTTCTTGAACCACTATAGTGGAAAAAAAGGAATGAATAATCAAATAGTCATGTGTGTTCCAACTACAGGGGGATCACACTCCTCAGCCTACCTGGTAAGGTCTACTCCAGGGTGCTGGAGAAGAGGGTCCGGTCGATAGTTGAACCTCAGATTGAGGAGGAGCAATGTGGTTTTCGTCCCGGACGTGTAACCGTGGACCAGCTCTTTACCCTCGCCAGGGTGCTGGAGGGGGCATGGGAGTTCCCCCAACCAGTCCACATGTGTTTTGTGGATTTGGAGAAGGCTTACGACCGTGTCCCCAGGGGCATCCTGTGGGGGGTGCTCCGGGAGTATGGGGTTGGTGGCCCCTTGCTAAGGGCCATCCAGTCCCTGTACCAAAGGAGCATGAGTCTGGTTCGCGTGGCTGGCAGTAAGTCGGACCTGTTCCCGGTGAGGGTTGGACTCCGCCAGGGCTGCCCTTTGTCACCGGTTCTGTTCATAACTTTTATGGACAGAATTTCTAGGCGCAGCCGAGTGGTGGAGGGTGTCAGGTTCGGTGACGGGAGGATCTCGTCCCTGCTTTTTGCGGATGACGTGGTCTTCCTAGCTCCATCGAACAGTGACCTCCAGCTCTCGCTGGGGCGGTTCGCAGCCGAGTGTGAAGCGGCTGGGATGAGAATCAGCACCTCCAAGTCTGAGGCCATGGTCCTCAGCCGGAAAAGGGTGGATTGCCCACTCCAGGTCAGGGGGGAGGTCCTTCCTCAGGTGGAGGAGTTTAAGTATCTCGGGATCTTGTTCACGAGTGAGGGTAGGATGGAGCGGGAGATTGACAGGCGGATTGGGGCGGCGTCAGCAGTGATGCAGGCGCTTAACCGGTCCGTTGTGGTGAAGAGGGAGCTTAGCCAGAAAGCGAAGCTCTCGATTTACCGGTCGATCTACGTTCCAATCCTCACCTATGGTCACGAGCTCTGGGTAGTGACCGAAAGAATGAGATCGCGAGTGCAAGCGGCCGAAATGAGTTTCCTCCGCAGGGTGGCTGGGCTCAGCCTTAGGGATAGGGTGAGGAGCTCAGACATCCGGGAGGGACTCGGAGTAGAGCCGCTGCTCCTCCACATCGAGAGGAGCCAGTTGAGGTGGTTCGGGCATCTGGTAAGGATGCCTTCCGGACGCCTCCCTTGGGAGGTGTTTCAGGCATGTCCAACCAGGAGGAGACCTCGGGGCCGCCCCAGGACACGCTGGAGGGATTACATCACCCGGCTGGCCTGGGAACGCCTTGGGGTTCCCTCGGAAGAGCTGACAGAAGTGGCTGGGGAAAGGACTGTCTGGGCTTCTTTGCTGAGACTGCTGCCCCCGCGACCCGGACCCGGATAAGCAGAGGACGACGAGTACGACGACGACGATAGTCATGTTGAACAGAGACATTTGATTCAACTGACATAATTGTGAGTCAGGTACAGCCCTAGTGTTAGTGTCCCATAATGGACTAAATGTTGTTCATGAAATGTTTGTTGAATATTTGTATTTTAAAGCACTGGCATCACAGAACTGATCCAAACAAGTAAACAGGCAATTCACCATGACCACAATAAACGTCATGGGAAAACAATGATCACAAACAAACAAATGCACACAGGCAGTGACCTTCCAAGTGGGTGAAATAGCAGTGCAGCAGGTGAAGAATGTTGGAGCTGGCGGGTGGCCGTCTGCCAGGGGTCAAAAGTTCGTAGTGTTTACTAGTCACAGGGATGACCTGTGATGTGATGGCAGCTGAGGGGGCCTCGCTGACACAACAAGAACAAAAGAAAACACTAATGGCATGTGTCAAGCACTTTCCACTTGTCTGGATGTTCGCTGTGGTGAAGAGCTTCCTCACTGTGGGGTTTCCACAGAAAGAACACACTTGTTTATGGGCCTCTCTGAGACAAAAACAATGTAATCATAGTACAAAAATGTCAAGCTCATCATTTTAATTTTCTCCCAGTTAAACCGGAAAATATCTAGATTTTTTTTAAAAGCAGCAGATTTCATTATTAATTGATGCTAGTCCCCTATGCACGCTACAGAATTTGTGCACTTCGATTCCCTTTTAAGTAATTATTAAAACAACTCTATACAAGCAGAAGGCTAAAGTGCAAACAGTGTTTACACTGCGAGTTGAATTTTTATAATGTGATGATTTTACACCTGTCTCTTTTTTTTTATTCAAACAAATGCAGATTAATAAAATCAGCAATAATAAACCCAGAATAAATGCAAGGGGAGCACCCTAATATGCTCACCTGGTAGTCCTTAGCAACAGCCTGTTCAGATTTATTCCAACCCGTGAACCTTCTGCTGCATGTCATCTCTGTCTACCCCCTTTCCTGTCTATCTGTGCTATCTAACTAAATTTTTAAAAAAAATAATAAATTCAATTAGTTTGACCTTAGTAACATCAGACTGGACCCATTGTGCTATCTCAGAGTTTTACAGTACAGTATAAAACTGTACATCAGATGGTTAAAATGTATTCATATATAGGGCCAATGCTGGTCTTTGTATTGGACATCTAATATGATGCGTACAGTGTGATGCATGTTGGAATCCCATGAGAACCAATACTTATGTAGCAAGTCAATGCCAAAATTCTCAAAAATGTGACGCTGATCATTTTTCTCTTGTACTGTAGGCACCAGGGATACAAAGGAAGGAGAAGATTGCCTACCAGCATGGAAGATGGTGACAAGTGCAGCTGCAGCGACAGTTCCTCCTCGACTTGTCCAAAAGAGAAATGTTTTTTTTCTTGAGGCTAGCGTATTATTGTTAATTCTTTGCAATTGGAGCACCATCTTTTTACACTATGCTTCAAACACCATGACAAGCTGCTGAGCATCTATTCATTTGCTGGTTTTTATTCTGATGGCTGAAAAATGGTCAGCTTTGGGTAAAACGCTGCACTTACCACTGTCACTTTTTACCCAGCCATCCAATCACAGTGGAGGAGGGGCAGGATAAATGCCACAAAGACCAACAATCACATCTTGCACATACAAGTGCTGAACAACAACAACAATGGAGGCAAAATATGTTAATATACTGTAGGCTACAGATATTGATCTATCAGCATCATGAACCCACATAGACTAGTACTTTGCATTCAAGGCAGATAATCAGGGATTAATTATAACATTTAAATTAAATTCAATTTTAATGTTTTGAATAAAGGGTTGTGTATTTAAGTTCATGGTATTTATTGTTTTGTTTTTGTTTTTTACAGTGGAATCTAATTGGGTTGTGAGAATCATGGAAGTTTACTGGTATTGGTATCAACTACTGAATTTCTGGTATTGTGAAATGCCTTCTTCCCAAAGAAAAAAAATACAGGAATGCAAAATCTGGCACAAATTATCAGCTATCACTAGCTTTAGTAGTAAACATATTGTATCTGCTCTTAAAAAACAATACTGATTGAATTATAAAGTACATAAACATAAAGCCATACATGGCACCAGGACAACAGGACCTCACCTTGCCCAGAGCACACAGCATTTCCCATGGCCAGCAGACTATGCTGTTTAAGAGTTGTTGCTGAAATAAAAGTTATCATAGATCAAACACTTTATGATGCAGGTCACAGCACCATGTTCCAAAGACAATTCCTCCCGTTAAACACTTGCTACTCTTGCATCTTTTATGATCCTTCCATCAGTGCAACACTTCATGCAGGAACAAGATCAAAGAAAGAGCAGAGATGACAAGCCAAAATGGCTGGGTGGAAAACCTTTGTTAAGTTGAGTGAAACTCTTGCAGAAAACCCCTAAAACCTTACACATGTATTAGTGATCACTCCAACATGAGCACAAAGAGTTTTTCATGACTTCATATTCCAGGCATGCTCCAGTGGGTGGAAAACAAGGAGGAGTCCAACCAGGGTGCAATCAATACCGGAGCTTTTATATGTTGGTGGGTTTTTGTAGGGTAGTAATCTCTTTATGGATTCATCAGCTGTTGCTGCAAAGACAAGGTCTCCTGTTGCTCTGGTGTCCACACTGTGGACCACAGCGATGAAGACAAAGAGAAGCAGATAACGAAGAGGAGGAGGAGGAAGAAGGACAAGAGGGTGGTGCTATGATTGAACTGAAAGCTGCAGCACTCCCCAGCTGTAACACAAACATCAGCACTTATTCTGGGTTCAACTCCTAGGTGGTCCGAGGAGAGCCATATTTCATGTCTCCTCCGACAGACTTACGATGTCGACAGCAGAGGTATTTCACTCACAGACTGAAGCTGGATGTTGACTTTGCAATAGAGGGAGCCGTTAACAACCATCGACATAAGGACCACAGACTCAAGGAATCGCTCCCTGGAAAGCCGCACTTAGCTCCACTCGCCCATTTTTCAAGAGCAGACTGAATTCTGTCATCTATAAATTTTCCCATAAAGGAGCTGTTGTGTGTGTGTGTGCTTTGGCATTTGCAGTTACTACGCAAAGCATGCCTTTAACATACAGAGTAATATATTCATAGGTCTATTTTACCCTCATGCATAACACAATACAGATCCTCGGGGCTTCCATTAATTAAGACCTGCTGAACACACATTTATACACATTGTAGCATGTTCTGTAAACGGCCAGGAGAGCTCTACTAGCATTCATGTGTAGTCCAAAGAAAGTGTGTGCCTTTCTTACTGTTAGCACTGTTAAAGCTACGGGGAGAGGAGAGTTCAAAGTTCTCCAGTCTCTGTGGGGATGAAAGAGGCTGTCATGAAAGCACCAAGAGAACCTCATCCATAATGAATGCAGTGAAGAGGTGAATCACCAATGTAAGAAAGGTTCAGTCTGCAAGCATAACTCCAACAAATTTCAACCTTGGTCCTATTTTACTTTCATTTTCCACAATACTGATTGAGTTTGTCCACAATCCTCTCGACTGCAGTGCTGTAGCCTTGCATGCCAGGAGTAGAACCACTATTGGCTTTATTTCGATACTTACTCTTCTGTTTATGCTGTTTAATTGTCATCATATCCAAGATCAAAGTACTTATGTTTTGCCCTGAAATCATACTCTACAGAGTGGTGAGAAAGTGACATGTCTCATGACAAAGCAAGCAAATTATGTGATGGAATTATTATTCTTTGAGATATAACAGAATTAATTTGTGTGATGGAAAAGCTCAGAAGATCAAACTGAATAAGGTCTAACGAGTTGAACATCATGAGAAAACTCCTGAGAGATTTCCATCTTCTGTGGTTTTGTTCAGTCTATTGAAAGTTGCATTTTGTCCATCACTCATAAGTCTTTTCCACAGCAGACACAGGTATTACTAAAAACAATAACAATAGCTGTGTTATAATGAAGTTTCCAAGTTAGACAGTGTGACAGCAAGCAGCACATACAACATTAGGACCCTGAAACTAAAGCTGCTAAATAGAATTCAGCCATCATTAAATTTCTTTACATCTGTGCTTTTCCTACTGTTACATGTCAAAATATATTCTGTGAACAGACCTCTTGTTCCTATATATCAGAGATTCCTGCAGTGTGTGACAAGACGCCTCACTGAAGCATCTCAGTAACACTGAGATTTTACAGTGATCTTAGAAGGTGGCCAAATTACAAGACCTGCTTTTCTGTCTTTGTCTCTTTTTCCAACACATTCTCACTCCGACCTTGTCACATATTGACGTTTTGGTCATGGGCTTTCAACGTCCACATACGACGTGCAAGGTACCCTGGGTGCACTGGTTGTTGACGTTCTGGGACACCGTATCAAGATCTGCCTGTTACATGCATTGTCTTCTTTCAAGATTCACTTCGGTTTTCACAGTAAATTTAACTTACAGTCTCTTTGTTGTCGGTACAACACTGCAAAATGATTTTTCCTTCAACAACAAACACACATGGTTGAGTTTAGGCTACAAAGACACGTGGTTAGGTTTAGGAAAAAAGAACAGGGTTTGGCTTTAGAATCTTACGGGATGTGAACACCACTCTCTCGGGTGAAAGTCAGTGTTTGTTGGACCCATCCGCCACCCCTCCCTCTTGCCCCACTTGAACTTTTGCCGCCTTAATTTTTTGTCCCACAGTGTTTCCTCCTGACGCTGCCTGGCGCAATCAAACTATAACAGCAACCAGCTGCGTATCTTGCCGAAGTTTAAGGATGCATTTTTTTCATTGGTTTCTGATGCAGCAAGTCATATACAAGCACCGGATGTTGAAGACTTTGGAGTGAGACCAGGCTCCTTTTTCTGCATGATTAACCTCATGCTGCTGCAGCCTTTATGTTAAAGGTCCAGTGTGTGGAATTTAGGGGGATATATTGTCAGACATACTGTAGTTTATGATATAATAAGTTTTCTTTAGTGTATAATCACTTGAAAATAAGAATGATTGTGATTTTTTTTTTTACCTTAGAATGAGCTGTTTATATCTACATAGGAAGTGGAACCTCTTCCAAGGACAGCACCTTGTTGCACCGCCATCTTTCTACAGTAGCCAAAAACAGGCAAACTAAACACTGGCTCTAGATAAAGCCATTCCATTTTTGCATTGGCCACCATAGTTAGCAGCCATCTGTGAAGAGCATTGTCAGAAAAACAATGATTTTTGAAATATGAAACTGGTTTATTCTCCAGTTTAAATCACCAGGTCTGTTTGTTCTGGAGAGGAGGAGACCTCTAGGGAAGAGCTGCTGTGGAAAAGACTTATTGGCCATGAGCAGCGGACAAAATGCAACTTTCAAAAGACTGAACAAAAACACAGAGAATGGAAATCTCTCTGGAATTTTCAAAACCTCCTGAGCGTCCGGATCTTAAATTATCAGAGAAAAAAGGTGAGCACACATGAGCAGGTACTGGGCTAACAGCTAAACAGCGTAAGGGAAACACTGATTTGTAACTCAAAACTACTTTATTCAATGTTTTTATGGGTTTTAATCACCTGGTCAGTTTGTTTTGGAGAGGAAGAGGCCTCTGTGGATTATTTGGCTCATGGTAAAATACTCCTGAATAATGAACATGCAACCAGCAGAAACTTCTCCTGGTTAGAATTCCTTCACTCTGCAATCCGCACCGCCAAATGCCACTAATCCCCCTCAATCTTACATACTGCTCCTTTAATCCAACAACATTCAGTTCAGATTTGTGCTGTGTTGAAAGTGATACAGAAATGTTATGACCAGGGTGCTCATTCATACATGAGACTGACAATATAGTTTATTTTCACTGGAGAGGCGACGGCTCAATCAGTCAAAAATAGCACTGGATGCTTGCAGAAAATTAAGCAGGAGATCGTTGCAAGTTTGATCATCAAGTTCTTTTGAAGTTGGAATCATAGTTTAATATCAGACAATCTGTGTTGCACCAGTAACTGATCAGAGAGTTTGCAAAACTTCCTGTGGAATGAGCCATGTGTGACACAGTTAGAGTGCAGAGGCTGGGCCAGTGATATTATCATATCACAAATCCATACAACTGATCGTACACCAGTACACTAACAGGATTTTATTACCGCACATAACCAACACCATAATTATGATTTGTAAAACTAGATTAAGACTAAATCAGTGTTCCAATGAGGGAACATCAGATGCTGTTGCCCACATTTTGATTACAAGTTGCCAAAATGAGTGTATTTTTATACAAAAATGCTTAGGGGGAAGAACAAGTACCACAAGTACTCTTTTGAGTAAATAACATGTTAAGGTTGATATGTTTGTAAAATTTATTAAAGTAAGTGAGGATGTGAGGTTTGGTGTGCCTGCAGCTTGCAGCCTGTTTTCTAAGCCAGTGTTTCCACTTACAACTTCAAGGCCTCTGCCAACCAGACTCTCCAGAGGAGTTGAGGTGTATTTGCTACCCTCATTATTTAGCCACAATTCCCCCAAAAGGTTATTATTAGCCGCAAGAAGGATGATTATGAAAATATGTTATTGTAGGGCAGGAAAGCCCTTAGGTCCTGTCAGTCAGTAGCAGGCCTGATGCTGTGCTGGCTGGAGCACTGCTCTGGGCCCACAGCTGTGTCTTGTCTGTTGGCAGGATGTGTGTGTGTGTGTGTGTGTGTGTGTGTATTCTTAGTACGTGTGTGCACATATTTTCTGAATTGCGCTCATGTGATAGAGTGTTTATACATTATTTTGTGCATGGCTGCAAGCATTGGGTGAGTTGCATATGCTGTTCTAGTGCATGTGAATACTGTAATGCAGGAATGTGTTTGAGCTCTAATTTGGGTTGGAGTTATTTCAGAGAGAGCTTCTGTGCTGACATCATCGCAGGCTCTGACAAGCAACAAGCTTGCCAGGATTTGTCTGTGACTCATGCTCAGTCTACAGTCTGTAATGTGCCAGTTTACAGCACACAGTCAACAAACACTGGGCTTATATTGTATGGCACAATGAAGGAACACATGGAGGGGGCTACAAAGGGCCTGTGTGCCCATCTGCACGTTGGACTTTTAGTTATTCAAACATTTCTGAGCGCAGAGCTGCTTAAGAGCCAGAGACGATTTCATTGGTTGAGTTGAGCTTCAGTGGGAGGAGCCAAAAATTGATTTTTGTGAGGGATAGGGATTAAAGGATAAGCCTGGCTTTATTCTATATATTTTTATTGACTACAAAATGAAAAGCCTAAAACCAACAATGCTGAGATCATCTTATAATTCAGTTCCAACTGGAGACGTAATCTTTGAAAACAGGTCACAGATCTGTAGTTTCTGTAGTTTTTACATTTTGAAGTTTTAGCTGTAGTTTTTAGCAGTAAACAGTGCATTTGAGGGACTTATGTCAGCAGCAGATTACTAATGAGTATCACTGGCAGCAAGACAAAATAGACTACAGTTCCCATGTTCATCATAATGAAGGAACATGTCACCCAGTTCAACAATGAAGCTCACGGAATAGTTTTGTGACAGCAGCAGAGGTCCATGGCACAGAGAAATAAAATAAATCAGACTTCGATCCTATTTGTCAGCAGGATTAAGTCATTGTTGGTCTTATTATTCACATGGTAAAATAAGGAACAGATAAAGAGTCAGAAGGTAAATAAAATACTTATATATAGAGTTGTCAGCATTTTGTGTAAGTACATCACAGAAAAGGACTCATTAAAATATATTTTTGTAGTGTTCTCAGAGAGTGAATATGCTGTCACTGTGCTAAAGATTGTAGACAATGAATGCACTTTTGAAAAAGATGAATTACTTAAACCCTGACCCTATTTTATAGGCCTCTGCTCGAAAATTGCATACCCATAATGAAATGAATATATCTCTGCAACCACAAGGTCTATTTGAATACTTTTGGTGTCATGGTAAAGGGAACACTTGTGAGATTTGTTAAGATGTGTAAATATCAATATATGTGTTATATGTGAAGAGTAAATGAAGATGGCACACAGCACAAATGAAATATTTTGAGGTTCGCCTAAAAAAAAAGCATTTTTAGGATGAGTATCTCTTTGGAATGATGCAGCTGCAGCTCTAAACCTCTATCACATCCTAGTACAGTATGTGAACATTAACTCTGCAAAGCTTGATTCTGATAAAGTGAAGCAGAACAATATAAGAGAAGATTTAGTACAGACAATTCAGGAGAGCTCTCCAAAATTGTACCAGGTTTGCATGTGATTTTTGTCATGTACATTCTTATATCTTTCATTTTTTGTTTCTGTAAATCCCTACTGATGTTTAGGATATACACATACAACTGTCTGTTTTGTTTTTTCCCTCTATTTCCCACTCCAAACTGACCAATACACACCTACTACATGTGAAACTGATTTTCTATTCTGAGCTTTGGAGGCCCGTATCTCTGCGACGGCTTGGCTGATTTGAGTGAATGACACCTCGTTTGATTCATTAGAGCCAATAGAATGACGCTAAACCCACCAAAACGAGATTGACAGCACTGTAAGCCAATCAGAGTAAGCAGAACGCGTTGTGGGGCGATGTCGGCTGTTGTGAGTGGTCATTGTTTTTGTTCCCCTGGAACCTTTTTTTCTGCCCGGATTCATTTGAATGACGGACAACTTCTGGTAGTACGTGAATGGAGCGTGAATGAACAGCAGAATGCGCATTTTACGGCAAAACTAATAAGGTAAGAGCCATATTACAAATATATTTTGGCAAAGAGATTTCTGTTGTTGTTGTTCTTTGGGCTGTGGCTCTGTGATGGTTAAAGGGAGAGTGATTTGGAGTATACATGTGGAAAGAGTGGAGTCTCAGCTTTCATTTGAGATGAATGGTGTGTGTTTTGAATAACATGTGGTCGAGTTAGAGCCCGAAATATACCGAGTGGGTCGGGATATCGGTGCTGTTTGGAGTTGTCGGAGTTAGTTGTTGTTGTTGTTTATTTAGTTGATGTTAAAACTGAGTTTGGGGCATGTAAAAAGTTAGTTGATGTTAAAACTGAGTTTGGGGCATGTAAAAAGTTTTTTTGCAGCCTTGTAGCTGAGGTTCTGCTGTTAAATTTGATGGGCAACATCACTATATTCTTCTGATCAGTCTGATCAATTGGGGGACTTTAGGGTTCAACAGGTTTTAAGTGACTTAGCTACTAGCTTGATCTCAAAATTAGGGGTGGGGAAAAATCGGTTAATATAAGAATCTTGATTCTTATTTTCTACAAATCTGAATCAATTCACAACTTCCAAAAGTTGATTTTAAAAACTGTAGTCCTCTGTCTAGCATTGTGCCATGCACCCTTTACAGTTTCCATAGTAGAGTGACTAGCCTTAGATTAACAGGAGTTGCAGTAAACAGCATGGATCCTGGCTAGTCTAGGGGTCGGCAACCTTTACTTCCAAAAGAGGCACTTTTGACAGAATGATGGAAAGAAAAAAATCTGTCTGGAGCCTCAAAACATATTTTAGCTTTATATGAAGGTAGCACAGCCTGTTAAGTCTCCATTAGCCTATCAAAATTATTAATAGGTCTAAATGAGCATTCATGAATATGTTTTACCACAAGTTGACTACTCTGCAGTGGGCTCTTCATAATTATTCTGTACTTAAACTTTGCAGTGTTGGTGGTAGAAGCAAACAAACTTGTCCACACCCTATTAAATACTTTATTTTCCTCCAAGACTTTGTCTTTTTGTGATTTGGAATCCATAGCTAGCCGAGATAGGGAGACTCAAGACAAGTCACTGCTATTGAGGTTTGGCAAAATTTAGTGGAAAAGGTGCTAGGCCGTGGATGTGTGATGCACATTTTAGATGATGAAATCCAATCCAATCCATTTCATTTATATAGCACATTTTACAAACGGAGGTTTCCAATGTGCTGCACAGAAACAGAAATAAATGAAATGTTTTAACATTTTTCTTGTTTGGTGTATAGGCTACATATTTTTACAACTGGAGAATGTAAGAACTTACCAAGGTTTACAACGATGATAAATGAAAATTCAAATGTTAAAAAATTGACTGTTTTTCATTTACATGTTTTTTTTGTCAGAGGCACAGGGAGCCACTGGAGAGGGGCAAAATGGCCACATGTGGCTCTGGAGCCGCAGGTTGCCTTCCCCTGGGCTAGTCACTCGCTGCTTACATTAGCTCTGAGAGATGGTAACCTATCTGAGCATGTGTGTCAGTTATACTGGAATGTTTGTGTCTGTGTCACAAATGTTGGTTATATGTGGTCTCCTTATCAGCTCTCTCCTCACATAAAATCCATCCATAGATTGACTAAGAATTCAAATGAACGATATAAAAACTTCTTATACACTTTACTCTGCTTTCATGCCATCATTTGCCACAGTGTCTTTTTTAATCCACAGTACCTAATATTAGCATTCTTATGTGCTGAATCTAGATTCAGTTTTTAAATTGGGAATCGTTTTGAAATCAAGAATCAATTCTGAATCAAACCGTCACCCCCCAAAATCAGAATCAAATTTAATTGTGAGGTACTGAAAGACTCACACCCCTACTCAAAAGATCTGTTGGTTGTCTATTGTTTTTTTCTGTGGTAATTTAACTCAAAAAATTAGATTATTTCTGCCTCAAATAGCTTTGTCTCTGAGGAATGTTTGTAGTATTACAACTCAGCTCTGAAAAACATTTTTGGTGATATAAACTTATTTTTATCTTTTGCTGTTCAGTTTAGCTCAAAATATGTGTTTCTGTTTGTACTCCCCACTGTATGTACTGCACCATCTGTTTGCATTATATCAGACATCCTGTTGTTTCTTGGAAACTTGAGAAGTTGGCTGTAATTCTCTGCACCTAGACAGATTCCTCCATATTTGTTTTATGTAGTGATAAAAGTGGCAATCTGCTAGAAACCAAATTGTGTGCAATAACTGTACGATGTGCGTTTTCATCTTCTTTTCACTCTACAAATGATTTCTATCTTTATCCTGTCATGAAAAACAGACTTACAGCAAAATACTCTTACTCTTAATAGGGACGTGACAGATTAACTGACTGTCTTCATCCCCCAAAATACAGAAATGTGGGTAATTCAGTACTAACGTACACAGGGACATATCATTTCCATGCAGAAAGTGGTTCTGATGATGTTTTGGCAAAACATGATGTAAACAGAAACCAAGATGACATAAAAACCCTCAGATGCTCAAAAATAATTTGTACAGATGGGTTGCAAGTGTTTTAACTGAATGTCAAGCCTCATAGCTTCTTCTCCCAACTCTAATTTGCTACATAAGTAACCTGCAACTGTGCTTCAGTGCCAAGTGAGATGATTGAGCGGCTGTAATGATTTGTTCGTGTTGCAGTTAGAAATCAAAAGCTGCAAAGGCTTGTTAAGAACAGCAGTAAAAACACAGCCAGTGATGCAGAGGGCAGATTTAGCTGCTCGGCATTTCTGAACAATAATTTGATTCTGCTCTTGTTTATTGTTTTTCATGTTCATTATTCCTGGTACATGTCACAATATGTCAAGTCTGTTTGCCAGATCTGTCTCTCAAGGTCCTGGTGTCACTGTGCCAGATGTATGAGTAAATGTTATTGATGTTGTCACACTTGTCTCACTAAGACAAATTTGTGTACAGTTTATTCTTCTGGCAGACAAACTGACTATGGAAAACAATACGTTTCTCATTGCAGAATGTGATAATTACATTCTTGTTTATTCTCAATTCTTCTCAGTGAGTGTTGTTCGTGTTCAGTTGGATTGTTTTCAGCCGCATGTCTCGCAGCAACAGACTCCAGAAAAAGGGCTATTTTGCCTCTTATTAAAGGCATGGAGTGGTTACAGATTGGTGTGTGTATTGTGAGTGTGGTCAGCTTCATGCTGCTGTCTGGAGGCTGCATGACTGTTGTTGTTGCTGTTGCTGTGGCTGCTGCTTGATAATGAGCCTCTGGCACTGAGCTGCTGTCAGTCAGACAGACAAGCCTTTGCCCTGGTCACTGTTGCCTCATGCCATCTGGGTCCCTGCACTGAGAGGGGAGGACAGGGACATGCCAATGGGAGGACATGGGATAAGGTCATACACACACTGGCCTACTGACTTGCTTACTGTTTGACTGACTGACTGACTTGGTTTCGTGGTATTTTTTCTCGAGGCTGGATTGGACAGGTTCAGTGAAGGCTGAGTGTTTTTAAAAATGCCAAAATGCATCAGTGAGTATAAAATCAGATATGTGGTGTCAGAGGTGTTGCTCATGACACAAAGATACATCAGTGAGGCTAAGAGTCTGCAGCCATGCTCACAGCTGTTATCATGATAACAATGTGTGTATGGGTCGATACTGATAATTATCACAGTAGATATCAAATCATTATTTCTTTCAATTTAAAGGCTGTTTTTTGCTGCTGAGTGAAAGTTGAAGAAACCATATGATTAATTGTGGTTTATTGTCAGAACATGACAACATTTGTCAAACAGCAGAACATTTCATGGATCAGAGGTGGATTAAACTATTTTCATCAAAGTAATGTTAATAAATGAAACAATAAATAGACAAAGACATCTTAATTCTGGTCAGGAGCATGTCAAACTCTTTGTACAGACAGTTTAAAACATTTTGTAAGTGTTTTAGCTGACCATTTAAACACATAAAACAAACATTTTAACTGAGGTCTATATTCTTTTTTTAAGTTTTAAACCCACAGCATGTAATTTTTGCCGTTTCTCAATTAAAACAACAAAAGTTGATGACGTTGTGAAGTAGCTTAGGATCATTCATTAACAATGGAAGTCTCCTTGACGTGACTCAGACAGGAATCATGTTCATGGACAAGGAAAAACGTATTTGAGTATTATTCATGTGTTAATCATGTTATGCTCAATCATGTTACTGTAATACTTAAATTAATAGCCAAGGCTATTATTCGCTTAAACCATTGAAATCAACAGGCCTATATTTGGGACAGGCCTTTAATTCCTTTCACACAAAACTGTTGCTCAGCAAAGATCACGAGAAACAATCAAATTGTTTATTTAAACCAGTATGAATACTTGTATAAAAGTTAGGCTTCAGATAATATATCAATTATTAATCATTCATTTGATTTAGCTCCGACAGACGGCGCATCAGAAAGAGAGAGAGAGAGTGACAGCACTCGAGGATTACGGCACCCAGCATAGTGAAACAACATCACTTTATACTGTTAAAACAATACTCACAACTTGGATTGATTTTTATGAAAAACCCTTTCGATTATTTTGATCTGAGGACTCTTACATTCTAAAGGAATATGAATATCTTACAGACTAATTGAGGAATGGAAGCATAATTTGAGGTCGCCAACAACCTGCTTTTATACATCCGAAGAACTGAAGATCCGAAGAAAAGAATGAACTGCTTGGCAACCAGACCAGGCCTCTAATTGAGACAGGCCTTTATTTGTCAAAACCACACTGTGCGAGTAAAAGGGACTGGGCTTTCAACTGAAGTTTTACGGTATATCATATCATTCTATTCTATTCTTGCTAACTTGGCGTATGGGTGGTTTAATTATAACATGACTTATATCGAAGAATTCTATCAAACATTTATTAGATTTCCATCAAGTAAAATTATATTGAGATAATTATTGTTTTGGTTTTATCGTACAGCCATGGGTGCTCTAAATGAATTGCTAATGTGGGCATGGAAACATGCTCACGTTGCCAAAGTTGCCATAGCTACTGATGTTGAGCAGGTCAAATGTTTAACATGTTCACCATCTCATGTGAGCATTTGTTAAGTAGCTCAGAAGAACAGCTACGGCTGATCATTAGTTTTTCAAGTCATAAACCAAAGTTTTGGACGGATTAGAATTTTGACTTTATGATGACACTAGACAAAATCTTCAAGTATCTTCAAAGTTATTATGATTCATCCTGAGGGGAACATGAATGTGTATGGCAAGCTTCATGGCGTCTGACAGTTGATAGACAAACATTGGCATCCATATACAACCATCCCTTTGTTTTGTGTTGAAACTTTGCCTCATGGGTGTGTTTTTTTCCCTCAGGACAGGCCTGATAAACCAATACATGGAAAAATTCAACATGTTCAAACTCAACCCTAACCTTAGTAGGAAATAAGGCTTACTGGATCTGATGAATGTCAGAGTTTGGTCTGGGCTGTGTACAGTCTACTGTGTGCTGCAAGTAAAAACATTAAATTGCAGAATGAGAGCAGTAGGGACCAATACAGTAATCCTTGTCCTATTGACTAATTAGGCTTTAAACAACTCCATCTGTGATAATCTACTAAATTTCCCCTAATGCGAACCATATGGAGCCATAAATCCTGGCTGAGATACTCCGCCTTATTTTGGACTGCATATTTGCTGACAGCATACCACAGCATTGACAAGACACTCCACAGTGCAGCCCCTCCACATCCACACTTCTCAGATCATTATGCAGCCGGTCATGTAAACAGGCTCGTCCATGTAGAAATACTACACAAGCACCAATGAGCTGACCCCAGATCTGTCATTAAACGGGGCTCCCCCCCAAAGCCAAACCCCCACCTCTGCTTAATTATGCATGTGGGCTGAGCAATCAGTCTCCCTGTATGGTACTGTACACTCTATCGTGCTGCTTCCTTGAGCTCGCAAGCTGATTATGGAGCTTTGGCAGTCCAAGCACTTTGAATTATTTAAATCTCTGTTAAGCCCGCCGTACATATATCAATGGAAGAAATGGATTAGGGGTTGACATGTTTTTCCTCTGGCTTTACCCCCCACTTCCTCCGAACCTGACAAACACTCCACACGAATCATAACACAGTGCCTTTCAAGGAAATGGCAATTTTTCTAATTCCCCATTGAAACATGTTTCACAGTGGATGTTGCTTTTAGCCGTATTGGGGTTGAGATTACTGTTGGATTAAGGATTGTTTTTTTGTGCCGAGTTTTCAGTCTGTAGAACAGTCCAGTGGGAGACATGGAGTGGGCTTTTGTGCACCCAAAAGGGCCCACCCTGGAGAACAGGGTCCTAGGGAGGCCTTCACATGGGTGGGCTGTGGAGAGGTGATGGATCCCCTTTTCACACAAAACCCTGGAGGAAAGCACACAATCAATATCCTGCTGTCTGCCTCCAGTGCCAATAAATGAAAACGGGGTGGCGTAAAGAGATGAATAAATAAAGGGGGGCACTCTTTTTCACATTAGGGGCGGGATCGCACACAAAGCCGAGCAGATACTGCATTTAGAGAGACTATAATAGTCTCTCCGTCTCTCAGCGGGGCGCTTGCTGCAAATTTATGTTTGCAGCTAACGCATTTGTTCACGGGGCAGAAAACAAGCTGTATTTATTCTGTGAAGTGCAAGCTGGCTCCGATTTGTATAAATGTTTCAATTAAGCCTCGTGAAAATCAATGCTGTAACATTTCCTTGCCATTCTTTCTGTCCGCAGGTTCACTGCGGTTGACAGCTGCAGCTTAGGTGTCAAGATCGGGTGTTAAATTTGTAAATAGGTCTTTTTCCTGTCAACTGACATGAAATTACAGCTGAGGGTAATAGGACAGAGGAGCTGTCTGTCAGGTGGGAAAGAGAGGGAGAAAGCGAGGCCAGAGGAGAGCGACGTGCCCATCAGGGTGGATGAGTGACAGGGGATGAGAGAAGCTCTTCAATCCACTCTCAGGCTGCCACAGAAATGAATTCACATCTCCTCAATTGCACCATTACTGGAGAGAGAGCAAAGGGAAGGCTTTTTGTGCTTTTTATGCAGTCAAGGGAGACCAGAAGTGGGGCTTGCTGTGTTTTACTTATCCTTAAGTGCTTCATAATGATGATAATACCGTGTGTCTACTCAGTTGTATGACTATGCTAATCCTATAAGTGAGTTATCCCTTGTGGCAAAGAAAGTCTGGCAATCAGTGAATTCACACACTTGCACTCAGATCTCAGACTCTACAGTTCCCTCTGTATTAGCACTCTAGTTTTCACCACTTATATGACTGTATATCTGTCGCTGACAAACGCTAATGAAGAAATCATTGCAGCAAACAGATAGCTGTTGATGGCATTTTCCAGTCTTTTGATGTGCAGACATTTTGCACAAGAAATATACGATTTGTTATTGCCAGGGGTCTACCCGACACCCACCCACTGACATTCAGTAGCAGACACGGTGTGAACATGCAGAAGTTATTTGGTTTCTGTCGCCTCCATTATAAGTCCCAATTCCAGCACATAAAATGAAGTCATTTCTCTGGCATCGCTGGCAGACTGCCCAAAGCCTCTGACGCTTTTCTGTCCTTTTCTGCCACAGAGCTCTGACAAGTGACAGGTGATCTATGGCTGTTTGTAGTCGGGGATCTAAATCTGAAACGAGCTTAGCCGCGGCTCGCGAAATGAGAATTGATAATCGAATGATGCTGAATGAGGGGGCCTGTCAGTACATTGTAAGGGAGCTGACGGATTTAGTTAAGGGAGAAGGAAGGCATGGCGGATGAATTTTGGCAGGATAAAGAATTGCTCAGTGCAGAGAGAGAAGCTGATCCCCCTGCAGCTATTTCTGATTTTCTTTGAGTGTTTACATGTTGGTAGTGTTCTAGACGGATAACTGAAGGGGTACTGAGCATATTATGAACAGGTCTTTATAAAACACAACAGGATGGGTTAATTCTTTGTTAACCTAACTGCAAGGCCTGTCTGGTTTCTAACTTTAAAAACAGTAGAGTGTAGAGTGACAGGGATAATGAGAGAGAGAGAGAGAGAGAAGCAGAGAGGGGAGAGATTTCATGTGACCAAGGTCATAATCCAGGGTCAAAACTATGATGTTTTACATCTATGAGAGAATCCCCACCCTCACACTTCTCTCTTCTTTCCTCTCACACTGTCTTTGATGCATGAGGATCATTGATCTTATTTTAATGTTCTGTGTATAACGAGTTGATTCACTGAACACTTAATACCAAGGAGACTATGAAAGTGCCTTTTTATGTGAGGAAGAAAACATATTCTCTTTTATAGCCAAACTGTTAGTGTCATAAATCCAGTGTACAAATACTCATCAAATAAAAATTACATAAGCTTAGATAATTAAACTGATTATGTTTTCCCAGGTGTGTGCTTCACATTCAGACAATGTTCATTTTAAAAATGAAAACTAGTACAAATAATATGCTTTTATGTTTTCTTTTCCACAATGAAAATGAAATTAAAAGTAAATAAAAGGTAATCTTTGAAAACAAACTATGATAATAGGTATTTCAGTTTTAGGAGTGGCACTGTGGTGCAGTGGTTGTCGCCTCTTAGCAAGAGGGTTCAAACTCTGGGTTGGGAAGCCCTTCTGTGTGGAGCTTGCATGTTCTCCCCGTGTCAGCGTGGGTTTTCTCTGGGTACTCCGGCTTCCTCCCACAGTCCAAAGACATGTAGGTTAGGTTAACTGGGGACTCTAAATTGGCCATAGGTGTGAATGTGAGCATGAATGTGTCAGCTCTGTGATAGTTAGGCGAGCTGTCCTGGGTGTACCCTGCCTCTCACCCAGTGTCAGCTGGGATAGGCTCGAAGAATTCTAACCACCTGCATGCTTAAGTGGATACTCCTGAGAGAGAAAACACTATTCTACACCATCAGAAAAGACTTCAAAGTTTAAAAAAAAGTTGATTTAGCTCCTAAACCTGTGGCACTAATAAGCAGCATCATGTATTTCAGTAACATTACGTCTCTGCCAGTAATGTTAGTTTGTTAATAAGTAACAGATTTGTGGAACAGCAGTAAAACAGCTGCAACAAACAACAAAACATGAAGGCTAGCACGCAGACATTTAATATTAAAAGGTATGTTAACAGTAATGAAACATTCTCAAGGGCTGTTGGCTGTCATCTCTGCTGATGAACTTTTGGTAGGATTAATCTACAGTAAATCCTCCTCTAAATGTTGCAGAGAGAATATGCTTTGATATCATCCAAAGTTTTATCTGCTTGTCTAGGGCTAAACAGACAGTGAGTAGTATTTTAGTGAACAAATGGGTGACTAAAATATGACTGAAACTAATACACATTTCCATCAAAAGACTAAAAAATAAATAACAAGTACCAAAATGAACACAGCATTCAAACAACTGTCATGTCATTTGTCATGGTGGATGTTTGTCTCATGATATCCTCCCCTTCTTTCTATTTACTGCTGATTGTAATGCTCGTGAGCACAGATGCCGTCACCCACAACTATCTCATGTTGCATTACAACACTCAGAAGACGCTCATGACTCATGACACATTGTGGATATTATGACTTCCAAGGTGATGTGGTGTGACAGCTCTCAGTGCTACAGATAGTTTTGCTTTTCTTGGACCAGCTCTCATGGTGCCTTTTAGTGTCATACTAGCTGCACTGTAGAAAGTTTTGCAGCGGCCAGGGAATTAATTGGAAGCTGTGTGCGCAGCTTTGTGAAATCACATTTGAACCTTGTAAAATCGCTCAAACTCCAGTTGAGAGTGGAAACTCTCTTGAAATATTGCTCATGATAGTTGTGGGAGGTTTTCTCCCGAATCTGTCAGAGCTCTGACCCCTCAATATCAGTTTACTGGTTCCCAAACTCGTTTTTGGCAGGGAACCCCTCGTTGAGGTCTGAGCATTCCCCATGAAAACTGCATTTATACTCTTTTTAAGTTTACAGTGGTTTACACGTGAATAATGCAATACTTCAGTTCACAGCAGAGCTGAATCCATGGCTCATTTTTTTGGCCATTTCAAAGACTTCTTATGTAGAGGCAGTCAGTGTAGTGTTGTTGTTTGCACGGTCCAAAAGCTGCATGAAGCAGTTATCCATTTCACAATCAGTCAGATATAATTACATTTATTTTTGTTTTGTTTGGGATTTTAGATGGTCTGCATTTTCCAAAGACCTCAGTTTAGTTTGTTTGTTCATGTAAGATTTTTTTTTTTTTAATCACACTAGAATTTGAATTTTGACTTTGAAAATATAAGAACAGTAAAGTGATACTACAGCTATTGCATACTTTTTTAATTTACCAAAAGAAGAGAAAACACTTTGGTGTTGCCATTCTAACCATAACAAGTATTGCAGCTATTGAAATCCTTCAAATCGCAAAGCTCTGGAGTGTGATTGTAGCAATTTGAGGCAGGGGTTTAACAGAAAAAAAAACAGTAATTGTACAAAACTCTTTTCCTGGATTGGTGAAATGATAAATGAAGTCTTTATTAATGCCTGTAAAGTGAAGCCATAGTTTCAAATTATAGATATAATCTTCCTGTGAAGTGTTACCCGAGATACTTATAATGTTCAGTGCAGTGATGTTCAGTGCCATTATCTTCCCCCATCATTCCCTTTCCCTGAAGTACCTGCCCTTATCAGGCGGCTGGATATAGTCCTGTCCTCCTCTGCAGTGTCGTTAACAGCACCCCTGTGAACACCCGATCAATCCACCAGGGCTAGGAGGCTATCCCTGCTAATGGCTAATGAAAGGTGTAATTACAGCAGGTCAGCAGAGGCATTCAGACACAGAGGAGAGAGACAGTGACGAGTTCATTTAGATCATTAGAGCTGAAATGTGTCTGCCTCGTTAGACTGCAAGTCACCCGCATTATCCTCATGATCTTCCTTTGTTTCTATTAGACTGAGTGGGTGGCATTTGATGGTGCAGTAGATTGTCGAATTATGAGTGGGGAAAGGTGAGTTGATTTAATTAAAGGGAGTCTAGAGTGGAACAGAATTGAAAAGAGGAGATGATGATACTGGGGGGATTTAAAAAAAAATCTTCTGTATTTGCCACAGCTTGAAAAGCGCATTTACCTCCAATTAATGCTTTTCCACTGCTGATCTTGTGATGGCCCATGACATTTAAGCTTTCACATAATTGCTCATATTTGTCACTTCACACAATGTCTTCAACAAGGGTTGCACTTTCCAGCAATTCTGAATGCCGCTAATAGCAGGAACACCTTGCCTCTGAGGGCCCCTGCAAATAGACCAGCAGCTGTATTTTTAGATGGCTATTAATACCTCCAGCTAATTCATTTCAGCTCTCCAGGCACCTAGCATGGCCTCTCAATTATGGATGAGGGGAAAGTCATTGGATTCTCGGCGCTGAGAGGAAGCTGATGGTAGTGACAGGACGCTCTCTGCAGACGCATGACAAACAGGCAGACAGCTGAAGGACGGGCAAGAGGATGAGTAGAGATCTGTGGCGCAGTTCTAAAAGCCTGAATTATCTTTTAATGATAATTATTACTGAATTTAAAAAAAACTAAACTGTCTCTCATGAGCAGGTTGCTTTTTAAAATTAGGATAATTATGAACAGATGATGGAAGTGCACTAAGATGTAGTTGAACAGCTATGGTAGTAATAATGACAAACTGCTGCAAAGTAGGACGATTAAAACTAAAGACATCAGATCTAAACTGATCCTGCTGACAGCTCTCAGCCTCCCCTTTAGTTTAGCCAACTTACCGGCTACTGTCGAATAGTAAAAAAAAAAAAAAAAAGAAAGAAAGAAAGACAATCTTTCCTAAACACTTTTCCTTGACCTTGATGGAAAACATCATGAGGTCAAGGGAAGATGTGAGGGAGAATTCATAAGGACTATTCAACCGCAGTTCTACTTTGACTGAAAACACTGCTGCTCAGCATGGCTTGAGATGGACCTTTATGAGGTAACCACTAACCGCTCATTTTGTAGTTTGGCTAACTCACAAAATAAACATTGATGCACCTAATGGAATCTCAAAATGAGAACCCTGCTAACAATATTGATTCTGCTTTTAACTTTAAGGGGGCAATTGGGAGGTTGTAGTAACCGGGCAATGCTGTAACGGTGCACCCTGGCTAAACCCCTGCGACCATATTTATGTCATTTTCCACTTTTGTAAGCGGTCTACAATGGTCCTCAGACATGACTGCAGTCAGGTTGTAACTGTGGATAAAAGCGTACTGCGAGACTAAAGGCCATTTGCCCTGTGTACCGTGACTAGCTGCTGGATGTCATTACATATATATCACAATATCATATATACAGTAGCAGACATTCATATTACGAATGCTGATTACTTTTCCTGATATCATGTAACAACAAAGCGTGGAGCTTGTTGTATTCTGTCTGCTTTTGATGAATATTTAAGCCTCCAGACTTCACAGAGCAGTTTTATGTTTCTGTAACTTCAAACCAAATCGGAGGGGGGTTATATTTACTCTACATTCACTTTCATCTTCTCTGCTTTATGGGGAACACAAAGGCAAAAGAACAAGAGTATGGAAAGCTAACTACAGAATAACGCTGCCTCTCTTCCTCCTGGGAAAGAGTCGGCCGCAGATGAACCATGTTACATTTTTCAGAAAGACTAAATCCTTCTGAACAGCTTCTCAGCTGGGCTCCTTCTGGTTCGCCACCAACATATTCATTACTCTTGTGAGCGACAAGGGGAGCATGCGGGTAAATTGGGTTTAGCTCCTGACCTTTGGGGTTTGATTAATGGGCTCTCTGTTCTGCAGCTCTATAGCAGAGGTCCAGGGAGCTGCGGGGTGTTGAAGGGGTGAAGTGACAGGCTAAGAAACCCGGCACAAACCCATACATCCTCCTTCCAGTTATTCATCTCGAACTGAAAGGGCCGGACCTAGTCAAGGGCTACCGACCCAATCTGAAGGATTGCCTCTGCCTTTAGAATTCATCACACTGGCCAACAAGCCTTGGGTAGTATTTTTATACACCTATCTCAGCTTGTGGTCTATGACAGCATGTTTCAGAGTGATTATTTTCCGGCATGGTTTGAGTGACAAATCAAACAGCAGACCTCAATGGCTGTTCAAAAATTCTGATTACACAGCTTATTTTTACATTACATATTGTAGGCTTGATCACCATTCAAAATATGTTGTTCATGGTGTTGTTTTATTTTTTCTCTAGGTTTTCAGGGACACACACACATCAGAGTTTGATTGGTGTAAAAATTTGATTAGCAACGGTCCAATTTCCAAATCGAATGCACCTGACAGCATAAAACAGAAAAAGGCAACGGGCCTCCTTAAATAACCCTGCTTGGCTTCAAATTGTATCTGCCACACATGAGGAATCAGAGACCAAGAGCCAGATAATCAGGTTTGCTTCCTCTGCCCTCCTATTATGACAAATTAAAGAGGTCCAGAAGCCATATTTTTCCGAGCAGCGGGTTCTTAGCTTGTCATTAGCTAACAGACTGACAAATTGATTAGTATTGATCGCAGCCAAAGCCTTGCAGCTGCCTGCCTTGCCTGTGGTATTCTACAAGGACCTGAAGGAAAGGTCATAACGCGTTCAGAGCAGACTAAAGGATTTCATGTGGCTTTGGGGCCACGGGGGTAGAATCTTTGTAAAGCTGTCATGGACTATTGGCTGAAGCAGTAAGTGTGAAAAAGATGCAGTTTAAGCACTAAGTACAAAAACTGTACCAGAAATTCTCAATTGATTCATACAACTTATGTATATACTAATGATTTCCCCTTAAAAAATCAAATAGACCGAATTTACAATTTACACCTTGATGTCATGTTTTACATAACTGTGAACAACCACTGCTTGCATCTTTATGTTTTGTGAATTTTGTCCATCCTTGCAGTTTTTTTCTTTGGGAATCATGCATCTTGAAAAATATCCATTGGACTGCAGTTGTAGAGAGAATGGTCCAGTGGGCAGCTTTACTTCAGCCTCGTACCATGTGGAGGAGATTATATGTTAGCCGTTGGATTGTTATACATGAAACACATAAAGTGAAGCACAAGAACAAGAATGCATAATGAGAGGCAACCGTCTAGTCAGGGAGACACGTCTGATTTGCACAGTAGCAAATAAGTGTTACAGCCTTGTAACTGCACATTAAAATCACGGTCATGTACTGTGCCCCAAGAGCTTTATAGTTACGGGGAAAAAAAGCCTTTAAAGGTCAGGTACACAGTTTAATTTTGGCATAATTTGGCAAAAATCCCAACATAAACGTTGAGCATATTGTAATTCAATTGGACTGAGAAAAAAAATAGACCTTCTCTTGGCTCTGTTTTCAGGCTTTTGAAAATCTAGCCTGTGATAGGTCTTTCAGAGAAAGGGCGCTTCTAACGCAAAAGAAGTGGTCCAAGGACATACCTTTGGTGGAAGCCTGTTTTAATGGTGGAGAGTCCTTACAGTGAAAGTTGCTATTTCTGCACTGGCAACAACTGTCTACACTGCAAAGTGCCCTAGAAAAAGGAAGATGGACTTACCAAAAGAGAGCCTAAACGAAACAAAACACATGTCAATATCAGCAAAGAGATGGTTTCAGAGATGGTTAGAAATATTACTAATAGTTTAGCCTTCTGCTAACCACAGCTGAAGGCTCAAGTCTGCAGCTTCAAGTGTAGTTCATGTAACGTTGTTGAGAGCCTTGATCAGAGTGTGTCCTCTGCCCCATTCCCTGCCACCACAGATCACCTCATCGGGAGGAGAGTGGGCAGCAGCTCTGGAGACACACACCCAGTCAGCACCACAGCAACCCAAATCCAGTCAACACAAATCTCATCTCTGGATGATCAGATGCCAGATCAGCAAACTTTCTGCTGCTGCCATGACACAGGTTAGACTGGTGCTGCTGCTAAGCACTAGACTGCTCTAGCTGTTCTATTATTTGTCTTTACCCACCTTGTCATTATATCCACATCACTTACTATTGCATTTGTGTTGAACCTGACATGATTTACACTTATTATTAACAAAAGCTGGCTGGGTGTGTAAAGTTCAGGACAGGTGACTGGTTTTACTTTGACTGCAGCATCATGTCTGTGTCTCTTAGATTCTATGTGTGGTATAGCCATTCATTTTTATGCCTCCAGACTGGCAAAAGCCGTGGCCACAGGCATTACGTTTTTCGGGTTGTCTGTCTGTACATCTGTACGTCTGTAAGTACATCCTTCTTCAAATTTGGCTCAAATGTCCACTTGGACTTTACAATGAACTGATTAGATTTTGGTGGTCATATGTCACAGGTCAATGTGACTGTGACCTTGTCTGTCTTATTCTCGTGATATCTCAAGAATGCCTTAAGGGATTTTTTTTTTTTCCAAATTTGGCACGAATGTCCACTTTGAATCAAGAATGAACTGATTAGAATTTGGTGGTCAAAGGTCTCTGTGACCTTGTGTGTAGCATTATTGCAAATGTAGCCTGGTACTCTGAACAGACATTATGAAAATAAAGTCATCAGACAGGTGACAGTATTAGAATAAATACTCCCCTCAGTTATCATGGTCAAATAGCACCCCCTAGTGACGTAAATGAGAGAGGGAGGTAAGGGTGCGTGTGACGAGTTTTTTTACTCAGAGAGAGAGACACGAGCACGACAGTGGCGACAGCGGCAGCAGGGCTGCAGCAGCAGGCTGCTCCTTTTACTAAAGTTGAACGGCCGAGCCGATTTGATTAAAATAGAAAACTAGTGATAATAAATCAGGAAGGATCCTTTGGAAGCTTAAAGAGGAGTTTACAACCGCCGCGGAGCTGCCGACCTCGTCCAAACGACGTGTGTATCAAATATTCCGGTAAGCTAACTGCTAGCTGAGCGATTAGCATTTTGGTTGTTGCTAACCTTGAGAGTAATTGCTAAACTTGAGAACTTGTTGCTTTATTGTGTGTAAAAAAACAGTCGGGATGAGTTAATAACCTGATAGGGATATTAATGGAAGTGGTTTTATTTGAAAGTGTGCATTGAGGGAAAAATATTAAGTTAACTTACTGTTGTTAATTGAGCTATGGGCAGAAACACTCAATGTTTATGTTTTGTTTTCTGTGGTAATGGCTGTTATGTTCAGAATAAGCTGGTCTTTAAAGGGAAATTTCGGTTTATTTCAACCTGTCTCCTATCGTCCTAAATTTGTTTCAAGTGACTAGTGACATAAAAATAATAGTTAGCATGTTAGCTGTGCGCATAGTAGTGTCAGACCTGTTAAAACGTAAGTGAACGGGCAACCTTCAAGTGCAAAGTTAGTCCA